>NC_092232.1:2612347-2907347 GCF_036320965.1 Panulirus ornatus
TCATTATACGTTTTATTCTCAGTATATGTTTTTTCTCTCCTGTTTGTAATCAGAAGGAGAGTAAGAGTCTTCCTCTCCATCATGAGAACGTTTTACATAAACCTGGAAAAAGTTTATTGCCTTATTATTATGTATTTCTCAAAAGATTCCTGTAAGCACGTTTAGATTTGAGTTGTTTAACAGATAACCAAATAACATGGTCAAATGATTGATGATACTGATGACTGATGATAAATTATAATGATAATGATCATTATCATCATCATGATGATAATGATGATTATGATAACGTAATAATAGCAATCTTTTTCTCCCATATTTCTTTGCTGTTCCCACGTAAGCAAGGTAACACCTGTAGCAGACGAAGACAAGGTCTCGTTCATGAACATTTACCCTCAAGCTATCATATAATGAACAACAACCAGATTACCATATCCACATCCACACCCCACAAACCTTTCTCAGGTGCTCCCGAACACATCGTATGTCCTGGTTTAGTCCACTGGAAACCCATCTACCCCTGTATGCCACATCACTCCAGTTAACTCGATCTCGGAGACGCCTTACACTCGAGTTCCTGCATTTACAGATCCAAAGCATTCAAATCTTTTTTACTCCATTTTTCCATCTCCAACTTAGTCTCCAAATTTTCCTTGTCCCCTCCACTTCCCATCATATCTCGATGTCTAAACCATTTCAGCCATCCTTTTCAGCCCTCTTAATAATTCTCTTCTTATTACCATACCTCTTTCTTATCCTATCATTTCTTACGCGTTCAACCCTCCTAACATCACATACTGACCTTGAACATTTCATTTCCAGGAAAGCTACCTTCGCTGTACTTTCTCATCTTCGCCTCACATTCATACAACATTATCGGCTCGACTACACCATCAAACTTGCTCATCTTTTACATAATAGATAATGACCTCTCTTTCTACACACTCTTTGATACACCCATAACCTTTCACCCCTTCATCCAACCTATGGCTCACTTTAGCTTCCATATTTCCATTTGATGCCATGTCCACCAGGTATCTACAACATCCTACTTCCTCAGTTTCTCTTCATTCAAACCCACACTCTACCTCATCTGTATCTTTCCACTGCTGAACCTAACTGTTCTTTTATTCACTTCAACCCTCACCTTCTTCCTTTTACATACTCCTCCAAACTCAGTCTCGAACCTCCTGCAGTTTCTGTCTCGAATCTCCTATCAGCGCCGAGTCATCAGTATAAACATTTGACTCACCTCTCACACACCCCGCTCCTGAGAGACTGCAGACCTGTTCCTCTCTCTGAAACCCTCAGACTTACCTTCCTTATCATAAAACAGCAACGGTGAAACCACACACCCATGCCGTAGGACCTCCTTAACCTGGCCTACTCATCCTGTTCTCCTCGAACTCGCACACATGCCTTAATGTTTTGATACAAACTCCTCGTTTCTTCTATCAGCTCTCCTTCCGCACCACATGTTCGTAACGACTTCCACATAGCATCTATATCAACAGTATCATATGCTTTATTCAGATTCATAAACGCCACAAACAAATTCTTCTGTCATTCTGAACATTTCTCACGCAGATTCTTCAAAGCAGACACCTGAGTCACACATCTACCACTCCTCCGGCCACATTGTTCCTTCCCAGTCTGATGTTCTGTGCATGCCACAACCCTCTTAATCACCAGTCTTCAGTACACCTCACTGGATAAACTCGACAAACTTAAACCTCTTAATTGGTACATTCAGTTTTATTCTCCTCGTCTTTATACAGTGACACTGGACAATCATTCTGCCATTTATCAGGCACCTCACCATGAGCCATATATATATACACTGAATATTCTAACTACCTGATCAAAAACATCAAGAAAGGGGTTTACTGTGTCGGTGATTGGTTGGTAAGGAATATCAGTGTGTATGGATCTTGGTGAAGTGCATGAGGATCGACAAAATGCATGTGGAGTATCATTCTATAAAGGCAAGGAGAATAATGGTAAGAATTCAAACGACAGAAGTATGTGTGTTGAGTCCACCTGGTAAGTTGTATGGAAGGATATTGATTGAAAAAGTGAAGGCATGTTTAAGAATATTCGATGTGGGAGGAAAGCTGTTGGAAGCAGAGAAGTTTTTATCAAGGCCGAAGGGCTTTTGCGCAGGTAGGAGGAGAAAAGTGTAAATGGTTCAAGAGAATTTTGGTCTGCGGCACGGGTATGAGATGTTACCATGGTTGTTCAGTCTGTTTATGGATGGGGTGGTTAGGGAGGGAAATGCGAGATTTTGGAGAGAGGGACGAGTATGGAGTCTGTGGGGGATGAGAGGGCCTGGGAAATGTCAGTTGTTGTTTGCTGATGATGCAGCACTGGTGGTAAATTCGAGTCAGAAACCGCGGAAGTTGGTGACAGTTTGGAGAAGTGTGTGAAAGGAGTAAGTTGACAGTGAATGTGAATAAGAACAAGATTATTAGGCTCAGCAAGATGCGCTGTGAATTTGAATGGGAAAAATTGGAGGGAGCGAAGTGTTTTAGATGCTTGGGAATGGACAAGGCAGCGAATGTAACCATGGAAACGGAAGTAATTCATAAGGTGTGGGAGTGGGCGAAGGTTGTGGAGACGCTGAAGAATGTATGGAAGAGAGAATGTTATCACGGAGAGCAAAAATGAGTATGTCTGAAGGAATAGAGGTCCCATCAATACCATATGGATGTGAGGCATTAGATATAGAGAACGCTGTGAGGAGGGTAGATGTTGGAAATTATATATCTGAGCTCAGTATGTGGTGTGAGGTGGTTTGATCGCGTAAATAACGTAAGGGTAAGCGAGATGTGTGGTAATGAAAATAGTGTGGTTGAGAGAGCAGAAGAGAGTGTACTGAAATTGCTTGGATGTAAGGAGAATATGAGTGAGGAAATGTTGACAAAAATATATAATTGCCATAAATGTAGGGAACAAGGAGAACAGGTAGACTAAACTGGAGATGGCAGGATGGGATGAAAAATATTTTGAGCGACCGGGTCTGGACATGCAGGAGGGTGAAGGGCGTGCACGGGATAGAGTGAATTGGAACGATGTGGTATACTAGGGTCGACGTGGTGCCAATGGACTTAATCAGGCTTTGTGAAGTATCTGGGGTAAATCATGGAAAGATATGTGGTGCCTGGTTGTGGATAGAGAGCTGTGGTTTCGGTGTATTACTCATGACAGCTTCAGAATGGATGTGAGAGGATGTGGTCTTTCTTCGTATGTTCCTGGCGCTTCCCAGCTAACGCAGAAAACGACGATCAAGTGTGAAAAAGAGAAATAAGGAATACAAACAGCAATAGACTATTGGGTCCTATTAATACAGTTTGTCAGAGTGGAACAGGTCAGACACTCAGATGACAATGCAGCAAGAGGAGAAAAGTATAAGTTGATATAAAACGAAACAGTTGTAAATTTTTCATGTAATTCAGGATTTGAATAATAGCAATATTTGTCAAATCTCCTCTTAAACATATGTATGATGCTGTTCCGGGCCCCTAGGAACGTGACACCCGGGCTCCTAGGAACATGATACCCGGGCCCCTAGGAACGTGACACCCGGGCCCCCAGAACGTAACACCCGGGCCCCTAGGAACGTGACACTCGGGCCCCTAGGAACGTGACACTCGGGCCCCTAGGAACGTGACACTCGGGCCCCTAGGAACGTGACACTCGGGCCCCTAGGAACGTGACACTCGGGCCCCTAGGAACGTGACACCCGGGCCCCTAGGAACGTGACTCCCGGGCTCCTAGGAACGTGAAAGTCGGGTCCCTAGGAATCTGACACCCAGGCCCCTAGGAACGTGACACTCGGATCCCTAGGAACGTGACACCCGGGCCCCTAGGAACGTGACACCAGGGCCCCTAGGAACGTGACATTCGGGCCCCTAGGAACGTGACATCCGGCCCCCAAGAACATGACTCCCGGGCCCCTAGGAACGTGAAACTCGGGCCCCTAGGAACCTGACACCCAGGCCACTAGGAACGTGACACTTGGGCCCCTAGGAACGTGAAACCCGGACCCCTAGGAACGTGACACCTGGGCCCCTAGGAACGTGACACCCGGGCCCCTAGGAACGTGATACCCTGTTGTTGCATAGGTAGGGTAGGGCAGGGTAGGGTAGGAGGGATGAGCACAGGTCCACAGCTAATACCAAGCGAGGTATATTACTCTTACATTACCTTATTAATCAAAGAACATTTAACTCTAACCTCGACACTGCTGACCTCTTGTCTGGCCCCTCAAAAGATATGACAGGGTCAAGGTGCTGATTGTAGGCCAGAAGTAAAACATGGGCATCACAATGGTACAATTCATTCCCTGTATACACAGTTAAGTAGCTATGATGCAACAAAAGACGTCTTATGTTTTTGACTAGAAGTATGTTTTCTGACAACAAGGTCCCCATTACAACTCCAACCCTGTTCCAGAAGAGCTGTTCT
This sequence comes from Panulirus ornatus, assembly GCF_036320965.1. Taxonomy (NCBI): domain Eukaryota; kingdom Metazoa; phylum Arthropoda; class Malacostraca; order Decapoda; family Palinuridae; genus Panulirus; species Panulirus ornatus. The sequence continues at coordinate 2,616,815 of NC_092232.1, forward strand.
TTATGGTTCAAATTCAGTTCTTAAGAAAATCTCGTACTCTGTATTAGGATTCTATTACCTATTTGCATGAATCTAAAAATCAAAATGATTAAAGCGTATTTGTTATTGATTAATTTACAGTGGATGTAAATATTAATGCCCGACTCATGTCATTTCAGCTTATATTCCTAAAAAACGATAATGGAGTAATTACTTACCACTAACATCTTTACCAAACATATAATAGTATAACTCAAAGCAATACTCTCCAGCAGATATATAAGGTGATTCTAGGATGGCAGTGAAGGACATTTCTCCAGAGTCTGCCTCCATGTAAAGGTAGTGACCTGCAAAAGACATCAAAACATAGTCACATAGTAAAATGTTATGAAAAGGTCTGACTGATAGTCTAATCGCTTGATTATATATTGATACTATAGCTTCTTGATTATATCTAGATAGTATAGCTTCTTAAGATGGAGGAAAACAATGAGAAAGTCTTGATGCAAGGTTTTAAGATGGTAGACATTGGCATATTCAAAGGGGTGTTTTTGAGAAAAAGAGAGAGCATGGGAAGTAAAACAATAAAAGATGTAAAAGGATACCATTGACTTAAACAAGTGAGGGATATTATGAGAGAGGACGAGGAACCTGAGTAAGAGAACTCCAGTACAGAAGACAATATCCCTGGACAAGATGAAAGCGGCTATGAGCAGTTTAGAAATGAGAAAAGCGGGAAAGCGGGATGTAATAACTGTAGACATGTTGGAGAGGAAAGATGTGGTGGCAGAATCGATGCACGAAAAGTGTGTGTGTTCCGGGAAAATTGAGAGAGAAACATATGATTGGACAGGAACTGTGATGATGCCTCTTTACAACAGGGAAAGTATACGGAAGAATAATTGCTACTGAAAGGATGAAGATAATAGAATGCTGAATAAGTGGAGCGGAGGGAAGTGTAGAGCAGATAGAGGACGTGTAGTCCAAACATGTAGAGCAAAAAGAAGAAAGTTGGAGAGAGGATGGACATATGATGAAGTGGAATGCAATGTGGGAAGTTCCGTGAATGTTTCTGAACAGTGGTACAGTGCCGGCTGATGTCAACCTATTTTTCAGATATATGGATGGAACAGTGAGGCAGATGAAAGCAAGAGTAGGAAGGAAGAGTGACCAATGCTCTAGTTAGATGTGGTCATTGGTAAGACCTAATCATTGGTGACCAACTAAATTGCCGATGATTGGGTATTGTTGATGAAGTTGTTGTGACACTGAGGATATAGGGAAGCTAACTAGTGACCTGACACATAAGGCTGCAGTGAAAATGAGGATGCAGTGAAGATGTGTGTGCAGTAGAAATGTGGTTGCACTAAGGATGAAGGTGTAGTGAAGATGAGGTTGCAGTAAGGATGAAACGATAGTGAAGTGATTGTGCAGTGAAGATGTAGATGCAGTGAAGATGAGGATGCAGTGAAAATGAAGGTGCAGTGAAGGTGTGGATACAGTGAGGATGTGGGTTCATTGAAGATGTCGTTGCAGTAAAGATTAGGGTACAGTGAAGAACTGGGTTCAGTAAAGAGGAAAGTTCAGGGATGATGGTCTTTGAAGTAGCGTAGGCTGACTTAGGTAGGAAAGATGTCTTTGGTGGTTTCTGCCTCCATTCATATGATAAGGTAGGATGGAGTACGGGGAGACGTTTTCTTTTTGTCTGACAATGATAACGTTTCTAGTACTCCAAAGGCAACGGCAAACGTTCCGAACGTTGTAAGAATAGATAATGAAAGAATCATTCCTGAAAAACTCCTGAAAACTTGTAGTTTGAATAAAATTTTAATAGTTTTACTGAAAGTTATTGAAACAAAGAAGCAAAGTATGATCGTTGTAAATGCTATCATTGGTGGACGTACCTAGCACTGTCTGAAGAGTGTGATCATAATGAGGCCCAGTGTTAGGTGTAGGTGTGTGGCCCTGGTTCATGACCCAGTCCATCTTGTCACCTTCATGAACGTTGCTCCAGTCACAGTAGCCGTCCTCGAAGGTACATGTGGCTGGCGCTGGACAACCTTTCTTATACACCACCACATCATCTACTGCTATGATGCTGTTATCACCTTCATTGCCTATAACTGCTGAAAACACCGTCTGAGAAGATAAAATTAAAAGTGGTTTATTTATTGCACATTCAGAAGGTATGTTATTAAAAAAGAATGGAAAAACTGAACATGGAAAATGAGATATGTTCGAGAAGATGAAACAATTATAGAATAGGATTTGAGGAATGGATTGATAATTATACAGAGGAAAGGATTGATAATGGTGCAGCAGCAGTGAATAACCTCTCCTTCCACTTTACGAACTAAGGTGAGAAATATTGACAAAAACCTTATTGCTACTGAAACTGCAATGATGTTCCTTGTATCTTTATACTTACGGTCTTATCTTTAATAAAGATATGTGATACTTATGGGAGACCAAATATATGTACAAAGTTGTTAATGCTGTGAAAGTCTATAGAAGTAACAAAGGAAAATGCAGTGCATTATATCTTGCTAAATGTATCAAAACTTCCAAGGCCAAGCTATATCACCGACTCTGGAAGATAACAATTGCCCTGGCATCAGAGTCTGACATCATTTCTCTCCTTTGTTTAGATTTTCCATCTCTAACGTAATGTGGATAAAGCGACAAATATTTATATCTCTCACAGGACTGCTCGCCGAGGGCCTCTCAGTATGGAATCTACTAATAACGTTTTCGTATTCTCACACAGTCTTTGAGTTATCATTTTCAGCAGAGCTACTTTTGCTAGATGTTATTGTTAATTGTCCTTGGCCTGCCTGAGAAGGTTAGTAATATACATGCCAAATCAAGGCAGTAAACTCCTTTACTTAAATGAGGTCTGAGAATTGGTAAAAGTCAGGCACTCACCCAAGTTCCTTACTAGAAGTTAGACGGCTAAGCTAGCTAATAAGGACATCATGATGTGTTCGAGAGAGGTAGATTGTCTTTATCAAGTCTGCCCAGCCCTACCCGGTAACAACAACAACAACAACAACAACAAAATAAGATGCATGCTTTGCGTTCGAAGGTAAACTATCTGTAGTTACTGCCAGGAATATAACAGTAAGGGTGAACAAACTTGTATCAAAGCCCCAGTTTTACTCAAATGTAAGAGCCCATGATGTCAGGAAGGTACCTAGTATCTACTGTTCCCTACATAAGGTATTTCTCCTTCGAACACTTTGGTAGCATAGGCCCATGAAGTTCAGTAACCACCTTTGTCAGAAAATACGTATTGCCAGACAACACACACTTGCAGTGTGTGGCATGTGGGAGTAATCAACTCATCACTTTAGGCTTTATCATAGCAACTCACCTTCTTGAAGAATAAGTTTAAAACACAGGAATTATACTCTCCAGGTCAGGATTGCTGGTCTTACTTTCTGTCTCATAAAAACGGGACTACCTGGCTAGTCCTGCCATACTCTCACACGCATCATACACCTAATCAAACATTGCATACTATTATTAACTTTTTTTCCTCACGTAAGTGCTCTTGCCAACTTCTGTCCGTTCAGAAATCTATAAGTATCATCATGACAGATTCCGTCAAATCTATGGCCCCTTGTCCCCGGTATCATGGGTGCTAAAAATCTGGTTTCCGCCTGACTCTACTACCAATGAGAGGGAGGGCTCTCTTTCCTCTGGCTCCCATTCAGCTTTTATAGCTGCAAGCACGTTATCCGTGAGGCAAAGCGTACCTTTATTCAAAGGATGTGTGATAACCTCTCCTCGTCATCTACTGGTAGGTCTTCCTGGTCTTTAGACCAGGGCATCTCAAACAACTGTTGCTCAACCTTTCCTTTACTTTTCCGTTCTGATGATACTATAGTTGTCTCTCCCGTAGACAAAGCAACTCTCTTTAGTTCCCGTTTCTCCTTAAACGCCACCTTGGATGACACTAACGTTCCTTCACCCCCTGATGCTCCTCTTGCTAATCTTGTGTCTCTTCCCGTAACCTCTTTTTTGCTACCACCTTTATCAAACACAATGTTACATTCGATCATGTGTGTCCGTCTAAGAAATATGAGAAGCTAAATTTGAGGTAAAAAAGAAATACATCAAATTATAACAAGCAATATTCAATATAGCTAATTTGTTCCTAAGTTCCTATCTTCTACTGATGCCAAATCCATGAGCAATTGGAACACTGCCCCCGGCCTTTAGAAAGGGGACGTCATACGTACGTACCTGGTAATCACCGACAAAACTCAGCTGTTTTCGAGCCAAGATCCAGACATCACCCCTGGCCCCAGTGACGCTCCACACGGGGTTGATATCTTCAATATCCACAGATGGAGCTTTGACATACACACTGAGCGAGCCACTCCAGCTGTCACGTCCTTGCATGTAATAGTAGAACTGCAGACACCTGAGGGATGTTATGAATGATATATCAGAAAATATTTCATGACAGAATTATCAATAATGATAATAATAATGATAATGCATTAACTTTAAAAGTTAAACTTTTACATCTGTATGCTTAAAAACTAGAATCTCAGACCAGTAACAGTACATCCTATGCTGGTATGCTGATAGTGTGCAGTTAAGGTGAACGAATTAAAAATTATTTTATTACCAGAATTTAGCACTCATCATCTCATACATAAGAGAGGAGATACTACATAACATGCAGCCAGGCATCTTATAAAGTTAACTTTAGATTAAATAGCTGAGCATCATTAATGGTCTTATTCCATCCTAAAGGACAGCAGACATATTTACATTGTGTAATAGATTACCTACGACAATGAACCTGTAAGGTAGTTACTACACTTATGCATCAAATATAATTCCTTGAATTTCTGAGACATTTATTGATGAGAAAATGGATGCTATATAAAGGGAGAACAGAACCTCTCTAGTACACCTAATAGAACGTGTTAACCCGTCATCAGTAAACTATATTGTTGATCGTTACTTACACTTTTACTGACAATTAAAACATACAATAAATCAATTAATTCAAAGTACAAACCAGCCAGAGAACCTAATTCATAAAATACTCGTTGGTTTACTTTTCGAGTTCTTTCAAATTGTGATGCTCTCCTGCCACATCTCAATATTAATATAGTCTTGAGCATTAGTTAAGTTGTACACTATTCAAGTAAAGCTCAGTAAGGCGGTATCAACCATGATTCTAACTTTAAGTTGTTACCTCCGCTTAAGAAGTTCATCACTTCACTGTACCGGTAGATCCGTAAGAATTCTTTGGGAAAGATCAACGTTCGAATTTGGGTTTTGATGTGGATTTATATCGATCTTTCTGTGAGGTTTTCTGATTTTGAAATGTTGTATATATGTAATGTACATTAATGTATGATATATTACACATTCAAAAGACACCTTTTAATTGTCAATCTCAAAACTCATTCTTGTTTCCGCTTCTTGAAGTGTAATGCAAACGAAGTTTTAGTGTTTACATGGAACATGGAATGCTGGGGCCGGATCACTGCCGCCTGAAATTTAGATTTTGGAAATGAGATACGTGGCGGGAGTCAGCAAGGTAGAGGCTTCCGGATCCTGTATCATCCCGACTATAGATGTTCTGACCGCAGGAAAATCTCTTACCTCCACAAGTATTTATAAAGGTTTGAGTAGGTTGTCTTTTTTATCTTTAGCTCATAAACGGAAGAGTTGCAGCAATCATCCTCTTCCCCTGTCTTGCTGCTGTGTGGATATCAAGCTTACTTTCCCTAAAATCTGATTACAAAAACGATATTTTTGATGCGCATAATTTGGTTTACGTTTTCTATTTTGTTTTTCTACTCCATCTGCAGGACTTCTGTAGTTTGTTATGCTTAAAACAAAGTGGACAAGACGGTAACCACTGTCAGTCTTGCGCTAGTTTACAAATATTTTCGTTGTGAACTGATCAGATTGTTTGTGGAATTTTCCTTTGGTAACAAACCCACTTTGGTCTTCGTTCAAGTTATCATTGTTATTTAGGTCTTCCAGTATATTCCTAAAGTCACTTTCTCAAATATATGTAGTACAACTGGAGGAAAAGTAAGATAGTGAGTATTGGGGAGTGGAATGAGATGTGACTGGGAAGAGGAGGGAAATCCGCTAAATGGGTAAAACTGAGATGGGACAAAGAAGAGATGTAAAGGAATGAAGAGTAGGGGAAGGTAAGAGAGAGACAGAGTGAAGGGGGTATGTGATGGGGAGAAAAAGTTAAAGAATTAAGGAAAAAAGGAGTGGATTGAGAGGAAAAAGTGAGAAAAGGAAAGAAGAGAAAGCGAGAGGAGAGAGAGGGAAGGAAGGAGAAGAGAAGGACAAGAAATGGACCATTCATCTGCTTATGGTGAAGTGAATGACTGTACCTTTCATGCTACAGACTTTGATCTTGGACGAAAGCCTTCATCGTCATCAAGTCTTCATTGAAGTGTAGAAGAAAAGGGAAATAGGTAAAAGTAAAATAGTGGCAAATGACCTAAAATTTTTAAGGCAGTGTAAAACTTTCCTTTAAAAAAAGGTTATAGTTAACAGGATAAACATGAATAGTAAAGAAATCTAAAGCTCGGTCAGTAGAAGAGAGAGGGAGACATGTGTCATGGTGGCTTTTCCTTGAGTTGCTAACGTATTACTAAGGAAAACTGATATGTCTTGGTTTGTGACCAACGGTACAAGTATAGGCATCATTGTCGCCAACTGTTCATAAATAAGCCATATACGCACATCTCCCCTGCACTGTGATGCTCCGGGCTCGTAAGGTAAGTCTTTTCATCATTCATAGCAGATGAATGTTTCAGGGAGACATAATGACCTTCAGTTGAACCTGTAAATATAAGATTTCAGAGGTTAGTATTGATTACTGAAATTAAAGCGGGTAAGTGTTTGGCTACTGAATCATAAGTTACTTAGCGTGACAAAGTAAGACACTTTCATGCTCGGAACAATATTTCTGCCTCCAAGCGTTTCTAGAGTATGTACACAGTAAACTGTGAGCTTTCTTAATCCACACATACTCGGTTATGAAAGGGAAATGATGTAAAATTCATTGTCATTGATAATATTAGTATCTTTCACAGTATTTCCATACAATGTAAATTTCTTGTGTTTGAAATATTCATATAATCAGCAACCAAGACAGATTTTGTATCACTGGCCTGTGATCCAAGCCACAGTCTTCATCTTACTGCAGCAATATGTCTTCAGTCATTAAATTCATTACTATTTTATAAGACAGGACCTACATTTAACACTGAGTAAATGACATCTTAAGTGATATAGCCAAAGTGAAGGATAACAATGTGCCAAATTCTTTCAACACATATCAAAATGATCCAATTAATCCCCCATAAGACCCATGGGCTTACGAGATTCATACTTCCTGCACATCAGCAGTGGAAAGGCAGTTCAGATGAACAATGAGAGGAAACTTCATAATTTCTAGTTATTTCTTCCATGAGATACTGGACAGAATTCTTCCATGGACATGTTTGTTCCTTATATTGCACTTTGATATGTCGTGGGCACTTAGTGGTCTTGCAAGTCAGGTTGTTATACATTCCAAGCCAACAAGTCTAGGGTCGTTCACTGAACTAAATCGTTACGCTTCTAGGTGGAAATGTGACAGGCATTTTTCATATAGCTTAAGCACTAAACCAACACTATATACTATATCATATACTAAGAACTTTATACTTTATATTACATTTGAATTGACAACTTAGACAGTGGTGTAACGGTCTAGTACACTGAGTTCTCGTTCAAATGATCCCAGGTTCGATCCCAGTGGTAAAAAGTGCATGACACAAAACTGATGCATCGCCGAAATACTTTGGGTCGATCTCGAGTAAAAACACCTGAAGTCATCCTCAGCTTCCTATTTTCACTCTGGCATTTAGTTTCAACAGAAACTAAACGCTTGCTTCCAGTAGCATTCACATCAACATTCTCTTTCTATATACACCATAAAAGTGATTCACTCTTCTAAGTGATTTCTCTAATTCAGTTAACACCTTAGCATCATCTGCATATAACATCTATTACAACTTGCGCTGTCTCAATGCGGTTCAACAATACATCACCCCACCTCACGCAAACTTAATCTGATTCCGTTATAATGGCATTCAGAAACACCAGAGAGAGAGAGAGAGAGTAACAATTTGTCAGAAACCTTCTCTTTCTACTTTAACGTGTGCCTTTTCTAAATCCATATATGCTACATGCACTTATGGACGTCTTTTTCTTTACAACTTCTCCACCTGGCTGTTTAAATACAAAACTATACTCTGCGTACCATCTATCCCTCACAAGGTCGTATCATTCTTCACCTACAGGTGTTTACTGATCCTTCACACAGTCAGTCACTGTTAATCTACATATGTAGATCTTTGTCAAACTTGCAAAGAAGACTTATTCCTTTGTGATTCTTTGTCACTTTTACTCTGTCCATCATCACCCAGCGGATCTCGCATGCTTCCATACACAACTTGCAGATCTAGTCTACAGGTTTTACCAAAAATATTTATCATTTTACTCACCACTACATCATGTATACTCCCCCACTACATAATCTATACTCCCCCACTACATCATGTATCTTCCCCACTACATCATGTATACTCCCCCCCTACATCATGTATACTCCCCCCCTACATCATGTATACTCCCCCACTACATCACGTATACTCCTCCACTACATCATGTATACTCCTTCCTTCACATTAATTCCTCTCCATTTATCCCAGATCTTACAACACCAGTAAGCATGTCTTTTGGTTCATAATTTCTAATAATTTTCTTTAAAATTTTCTCTTGAACTCTTACAGGAACAAAAATCAACCGTTTTGGGAGGAGGTACAGTGGTGTAGATGAGAGGTGTGTGTATTAGAATAGGTTTAGAGTATGTTACTGACAAAGTAGAAGAGTATGCTGCTGACAACGGACCAACAATCAAATGTGATATGAGAAAACAACAGCATTATTACCAAATGTGTGATCAATGTCTGGACCGTTGGTCAAGTCCGGATTCCGGCCTGAATTCCATATCCACTCGAGTCCTTGTTCGTGAGATGATGTCCACTCACAAAGATCAGATGTTTCGAAGTCACACGTATAATCTGAAGAAACGTGTACATTATGTATTGTAAAGCCCTAAACAGGCAATCAATGCATTCTTACACGTGCACAGTTTTGTGCATTTCTATTTGATGCAATATGTGCACTGTACGGTAAAGCTAAGGGTGACTTCAACTGCACAAAATGAATACCTCCAAGCTTCTGACAGGATCCTTCCGTCAGTAAAATGTCATCAATAGCGGTGTGTCCATAGTCTCCATTACTAGGCTGTGTTGAGGCCTCAAGCGTAACGTACTGATCATATTCTCGTTTTGGTATGAAGAGCCTCACCTGCTGCCATGTCTCTCCCACCTCCTTAAAATGGTCCCAGTCAGGTATCTGTGTGGCGCCGGGCTTCTCTCCAGCTGCACAGGAATATGAATTTGATTAAGTAAGTTGGTAATGGAATCATCACAAATTTAAGTAAAGACTAAAATGTATTTCCGAAAAATGTTGTATTACTGAACATTGCAAAAATGTTGAGATTACCAAGAGATCTGATTCATCTGCTTATGTCATTTTGATGATATATTTTCATAACGTAAAGCTGGAGCTGAAGCTAAACAATCTGCACTTCATGCACCAGACAGTTCAGAGGAATGTGTATCAAGTGACTGCAAGAATGAAGTGGTTGTCTTCAGGTATTACAGACATCATAGGCAACATAAGTTCTTGAGGAATTTGAATTGTCTTTTGAAACATTCTGGACAATTCAACCAGAGGAAAGCATAACATGAATGTAAGTACCTGAATAATATCAATCTCTATCAAATACAAATGAATAACATGGCGGTGGTATGAACTTCTAATGCAATTGACATGAAAATGATTTGTTAATTTGGGTCGTCATGAACAGAGGTCAGTTAAAATACAGGAGGATCATGACATGATATCTAAATCTCACCTTTGAAGTTGTCAGTTAGATGGAAGTTTAATACAAGTGAAAATAAAGATGTTATCTGACGAAATTTGATTAAATGTAAACATATTAGCCACTACCTAAATTTCTAACACAAAATGTGAAAGTGTACTGTACAGATTTCACTTATATTAACATATCTTTTAGCAAAGACATATACACAAAATTCATATCGCTCTCAAAACTGTAGTAAAGAATCTAATTATCTGGCATTAGAAATTTTCCAGCTCTAGAATCTGGCAGGTACGGAGATTCACACTAGAAGGATCAACTGCAAGGATCATATACCTTTAAGAATGAAGAGCTTCAAGGACGGCGGTGCGAAGCCATGCATGTAGTATGAAAAAGATAAACAATTGCCATCCTCCTTGGATTCCAGTGTCTCAGAGTATAGACTTGCAGTGCCGGGAGGACCACTGGAATAGCTATAGATGAAATGACCTGTTGAAATAATACACTTGAAAAGACAATATTCCTACAACACCGAATAACACAGACGTTCATTGCTTACAAAGACATATGGAAGTTTTCCTTCGCTAACAAAGAATTGTAAGATAACACAACGGAACCTGTTTCTGGATAGACTTTCTACGTAACACAACAAATCTATATGTATAAGAACGAGTTTTGAACTTGTGAAAAACTATATTTTCCCATCGGGGAGGCTAATGACTGAAGCAAATGAGATTCTTGTTCCCTTTGGAATAATGATAACTTCAGTAACATCTCGTCTACCCTTCATTTACCCCTGACGGCAGGATCACCTTTCGTGAACCACTGGTCACTCCTAAGTGCCGATCGGCTATGTCATAAATTCAAAGACGAATGTACCCAGACGGGAGCTGAGACCTGCAGCATGAAATTCTAGAATATATTGGCGAGAGCAAGAGAGCGTGAGGAAGGTTAAGTGGGACGGAAGGACAAAAGGAAAGCTTACGAACTTGCCTCCAGTGTAGGAAGAAATGGCTTTTGATGAACTTTGAAATTACGTCTGGTCTTCCTTCCAAGATGAGGCCAGTAAGCAAAGAAAATGAGAATGTTTAAATGGAAGAAGCCATGGAAACTCTCGAACTAATGCAGAAGTTATAAACCTGAAGAACAGTGGTTTAAGAAACTTCTTAGGTTCCTCAAAGGTTCATTAACAGCTGATTTCCTTGTTTTTGTGAAAACCATGAGAACGGAAGGGAATGTGACGAAAACGTAGCCAAAAGTCCTTTGAGTTCAGAAGCTTGGAGAGCACAGGACTTGGTGTTTCTTTTGGTATCCCTCAGCGGTTTCAGGTAGGTCAATATACAATCTAGATTTTACCTCATCGTCGACATCACAGACTTTGAATTCTGCAAGTACGCTGCTCCATGCTTAAGAACGTTGACAGAGCAAGTTATCGCAACTAGAACTATTTCAAGAATGAAAATCAAACGATTTAAGAAATTAAGGCTAAGGCGATCTGCTTCCTTTAAACTTTTAGACTAGACTTCTCTTAAATAACGTTAATAATTTGTTTATCATCAGGAATGAAAGTGGCATTATTTAGGAAAAATACACTCATCTTTCTTTTCCTTTCCGACGACACGTGTTTTTGAGAAATCACATGAATGATACTAACTGGACAGCACATTAGCAACCATGAAGGTTCAGTGTTCTGCTGACAATTGCACTCCCGCTAGGCTCCGTAAAGAAACATTCCCTGAGGTATAGCAAGGACTCCATCTGAGTGGTTATCCTGAATCAGTTCCCTCTCTGGTCAGCAGCTGAGGCACAGGCCCTTAGATCAGTAGCCGTCTATCCTACCGATGATATAGCAAACAACACCATCCAACAGTTGTCGCCATACGCCATATATCCTTTACACATCCCATAAAGCATTCCACTCGACTCTGTCATACGTTTTCTCCAAATCCATAAGAGCTGCATACAGACAGCTTCTTCGCTTTCGCTAGATATTTTTCCATAGTCATTTTCCCTGCCCAAATGTTATCCACACATCCTCTACCTTTCCCAGAACCTCCTTGCTCCTCACTAATTCTACATTCAGTTAGATCGACGTTATAACCTGCCCTGAACAACCAATCTCTCACAGCCTTGATCAAGAGGTGAGCAATGAGAGAACTGACTAAACGTTGCGTTAGTTTTGAAACTGCTGCACCATATGAAGCAGAACTGCTGCACCATATGTAGCAGAACTGCTGCACCATATGTAGCAGAACTACTGCACCATATGTAGCAGAACTGCTGCACCATATGTAGCAGAACTGCTGCACCATATGTAGCAGAATACAAATATCTTTTAACCTGAATCGTCTTCATCCCCTTCTGCTATTTTTTCCTCTGAAAACTGCTTACAGAAAAAGTAATAATTAATCTACAACTTAATGAATTCACTTAACCAGACTTAATGAGACATGGCATGGTTATCTAAAGTCCCGCCTAGAGTAATCAATGCTACATTTCTGAAAATATTACTAGGTCTGGTTGGAGATCCACACTACCTTCAGACATCAACGCAAACAACTTCCTGTTAGTTCATTACGTCAGTGTTACTTAACACAGAAGGCTACGGCAGCACCTAAAAAGGGTTAAAAAGGCTTTACTAGTCACTATATTAGTAAATGATTATGTCAGTCTCTTCTGAATGCCTTCACTTTGTAGAGGAACTGAACGTCGGTATGTATGACTGAGAGCTCACCCCCTGAAAGGTGTGTGGTGTGATCAACTAGAGGGCCAAGAGGAGAGCTGATGATTTCTCCGGTGCTCAATATCCAGTCTCTTGTATCACCGAGGTCCTGTCTCCAACCACACAGTGTACTTTCCTCGAATGTGCAGGTCAGCTGGGTCTCAGGTGGTGGTGTGGCACTGGGTGAAGGAGTGGTGTTGATCACTGACTGACACTTCCCAGGCAACAGCTCCAAGTCGTCCAGAGCAGTGTATGCTGCGGATTTCCATAACATGAGCATTATAGCTTAAAAGTTATGTAAATACTTGAAAGCGAGAATCTAGATTTCTCATCTGCTGTATGCACTCTCCTACAGACTTAGTCATAAACAACATCCACGCGTATAAATGACAAGAAAAATATTTACTTTTGAGTACCTTTGCCATGTTATTGTTATCAAGCAGTGTACTGTGAGTCTTCATTACAACATTCTGAATCTAAGAATCTAATGGTTTAGTCTTACCTTTTCAATGTAAACTTTGGTTGTTCCTGTAAGATGTGACATTCTTGCTCATCACGCTATACGGTTCCTTAACTACTTTACTTCCTTCAAGGCATCAGATAATCTTGACAGTAATAGGTCACAGGTGACAAAGCAAATTGTTATCATGGTTTTTGCGCAAAAGTGCCCGGTAAAGGACTGAGACTATCTTTCTGGCTTTGTCCTTGCTAGTCCAAGAGTCTCTGAGAAATAACTACTAGAACCAAGAGACAGGAAAGCTGAACATCTTAACTGTGATGAGTGACGGTGTAAGAACACAAGAGCGGCGGTGATAATTGAACATCACAAGGAGAGTACCGTTGTGTTCAGTACGAACATCACAAGGAGAGTACCGTTGTGTTCAGTATGAACATCAACTTATCCCGGTCATCAGTTTAAGCATGGCTAAGGAGGAATGGCCCATGTTATGCAATAATGTGGATAAGACACGAGAAAAGTTTAGCTTGAGTCTAAGTTATCTGTATGAGCTGTACGAAAACGATAGGACACATCTCTTCGCTCTTACCTCCTACATCGAGTAGATCTGTTAACATTGTAGAACGAAGGCGGAGGTGGAAGACATGATTCAAATTTTGAAGTTGTTGTTGGAAATAAGTCCAAGTGTTGTCATAAATATTTGAGTAAGTGGCCACAAGCTGTGACGTGTTCTCTTCTACATTCACCACTTCAATCGTCAATGAATTCTTATCTCCTGGTGAAAGAAAAGATCAGAGTACAGGTTGCATGAATCAAACTAGTCCTATCAAAGAAGTAAAACATATCTATCAGGTACACAGGATGCTCACTGAACATGTAAGGATGAAAATTAATGACTACATCAGGTTAGTTTTGTATAACTCCGTCTATAAGGTGTTCACGTGCTGAGTTATGTATGAAATACTGACTCTTCTTTTGAGAAAAAAAATATCCGAAGGGAATTTTCTTGAATGTCTCAACATGACTCATCGGTATACCTATGTTGAGGAGGACGCGGGGTGGAGAGAGGATTAAAAAGATAAGTATTTGTATTAAGGAAGGAAATGGCCGTCTATGTATCATAATTTCTGTGAAGGCATTTATCTATACTCGAAATTCAGTACTGATCTTATTCCATGACAAATAGTACTGAAGAAAAAGTAAAAAAAAGCTGTATGTCAGTTCATCTGAACAAACTTTTACCATACATCAATGTAATTGAAAAAAATCGAAACACTTTCTGGGAATGAAGTCAAACAGGAAAACATACATGACCATACCGAGCCATATAGAGCTATATACGACCATACACGACCATACACGACCATACAGAGCCATATAAGGCCATACACGACCATACATGACCATACACAACCTCACACGACTATACATGACCATGCACGACCATACATGACCATACACGACCATACATGACCATACACGATCATACATGACCATGCACGACCACACATGACCATACACGACCATACATGATCATACACGACCATACACGACCATACATGACCATACACGGCCATACACGACCATACATGACCATACACGGCCATACACGACTATACATGACCATACACGACCATACATGACCATACATGACCATACATGGCCATGCACGACCATACATTACCATACACGACCATACATGACCATATACGACCATACACGACCATACATGGCTATACACGACCATACACGACCATACACGACCATACATGACCATACACGACCATACATGACCATACATGACCATACATGGCCATACACGACCATACACGACTATATGAGGCCATTAAGGACACTATCATGACACTACCTCAGGACTTTCTCCATAACGAATGAAATCAAAGGTAAAGAATAATGTCTATTTATCGTCACGTCTTTTCTTCTTAATGTTACGTCACACCGTAACAGCGGAGGACAACAGAACTCTGTACATAACCGACAGCATTTACAAAACAGCTGCCTGAAAAACCTTCCAAAAAATACCCTGTGGTATACGTAAATTTTTGATGTGAAAACCCTATTCAGCAACTCATGTACCACTGTACTGATACACATTTCGCTATTTACTTAAGATAGAAACTTGATTTTCATAGAGTTTCATTAATAGAAAAGCATTACATCTGAATATCGTAGCATTATACTTCTATATCTATCATCTCTACTGATTTTCAAGGAAATCATGCCGTGTCATGCTACCTTTAGTTTCCTTCAGATAAACATCAAGTTTATAACGAAATATAAAAAATGGATACTCGGGTTATGGATAAGTTCAGCAATAGAAAAAAAATGTGAGTTGTGATTGAATGAAAGACTAAAGTGCTCAAGGAATCAGTGTCTTCTAGATAGATAATCTTGTCCCATATACACTTACTGCTGCTTTGAAGGGTGTTCATATAGAAGTAGAAGCAATAGCGGCTTTCTTGGGGTGTAATGTCGCTGCTCACCAGATCAGCATAGCAAGTTGACCCATAGTTGCATCGAGCCAGATCAAAGGATACATAGTGGCCTGAGGCAAGAAAATGCCAAATGAAAAAACTTAGTGATAACTTTCGGTGCACATCACATGATATTGTAATTCTTAATACTTGTTTCTGTCCAAACTTCAGCTTGCATCATTCCCTGCAGATAAGTTCCTGCAGTAGGAATGTTACACAATTACAGTAATAATCCTGTCAAAAGCCTGGTTGTCTTAAGTCTTTTACATATAAAAGATGACTCGCTAGATTATGTATGAATAGATGTCTATCTGTCTGTCTATCTATATATCTATCTATTTATCTATCATCTACCTATCTCTAGGTATCATCATGCTCAGTCTTCATAAGATAACACCACGAGTGAAAAATCACCTTTGGTAATGCTGTATCACAGGGAGTACAAAAGTCTAAAGTCTAAAAGAGTCTACATTTCTCTGTTTCTGGAGGCACCGCAGCCCTGGACTGCAGGGGCCTTTAGAAAGAAGTACCAGCAGGGACAGACGAAGGACGGTCTCGTTTGCCCAATTAATCCACTCTAAGTGTCATGTATAAATCACCGAAATCAGAGATTCCATCCACAGCCGAGCCCTTCGACCTTTCATATGCAGCGCTTCACTCCACTAACAGCATGTCGCCCCTGCTTGTCTCTGACGTTCTCCACACCACACACGCTTCTCATCCTGTTAATACTCGCGTCTTCATCATTGAGATCTCGTCCTATACATCTTTCTACCTCCTTCTCGGTCTCCTTCTCCCCGCTGCTCCCTCTGTTTCTGACATGAGTAATCTCTTAGTTAGTTTCTTTTCGTTCGTCATTATATGTTCAAACCAATTCAGCAGACGCCCTGGTCACCTCTCCCAAATGGTGACCAGAGAGATTCACGCTATGTTGGTATTGTATATATGGTCGAGGATCTCCGTGTTGAAGATGAACTGTTAGAAGTCGACCAAGCGAGGTAGGTTGTTATAACAATTAATTCACGTTGTTTTGAAGTTTAAAACTTTCAACTGGGCAGGAGTACTTGTTAACTACATAAGTGGCTATTGTGGGCTATTGTTCTCTGTGAGGTTGTTTTTCCTAACATGGTAACTAGCTTTCTCATAATGACGCTGAGACGATCTTCAGGGATGTTGCAGGTAATATTCCTGTCTATCATCTCCTTCAGGATACGTTCGTCAGTTTGATATTCAGAAGACGTCTGGTTATTGCAGATAACTTAATCATCAGTTCCAGGTTGTAGTTGGCTGTGACTAACTTGTTGAGTCTGGAGGAACATACTTGTTACTACATCAATATTCTTATCAAAAAATTTATTGTTAACTAAAATTCTCTCGACTCTGATTTCATGGTGGAAGAATTCCCCTGATAGTTCTTGTAAACACGATTTAAGTAGGCTCCAATAGCATGATCTGTGCCTGTCGGGGAGCTGGCTCACACACCAGCCCACACCAGTACACTTAGGATGCAGCCACTATCATGAGCCCGGACGTCCACATCGAGAAAGGGGATTTTGTTGTCCACATCCAACTCAAGTGAATCTCAGGACAGATGTTTCCTCCGTAATCGTCTGTTTTTTGTTTCTTAAGATGCTCTTCGTTCTTTATGACGACATAAATATAGGCAACGTATCGGCAGTAGGTAGTGTGGCGGATGATGCTGTCATCCAGAACTCGGTTTTCTACAAGACACAAGTAGAAGGCAGCGAAAGTTGGAACCAATGGCGAACCCATGGTGGCTCCCTCTACTTGGTAATATAGCTTCCCATCTGGGCTGCGGAGCGGGGTTTGAGTGGTGCAGTAGGCCTTCTAGTATGGTTCTTGGAATCTTGGGTACTGGTCCTGATAGGTGACTGTAGACATTAAGTATCATCTTAATAGTTGGTTCTATTGGAATATCAGTAAATAAACTAGTGACTCCAGGAGTCCATCTAGCCGAGTACTAAAAAGAATGTCAGTTTATTAAATAGCAGAGAAAACATGGCAGAAGTTATCTTGTTGATCTGTTCAGCTCACGTCGTGTATGTGAGTGTAGTAACGTGGGAAATTATGAGGCAGAGCCACTGCCGGCTTTATGTATGGTCACACTGCCATATACGTCATCCCGGGTGTACTGTGCTGTAGTGAGGCAGAAGTGTTGATGATCAGTATTAGTAGCTGAGATAAATTTGTTTACCTTCTTTTTCAGAGCTTCAGCAGGATCGGAACCCATGCGGCGAAATTTGCAGTTATTCTGAACGGAATTCAACTCGCTGTAGCAATCTTCTCTAATTACAAGAACATATATGCTTGACTTGCCTGCTCCTCTCATCACCAAATCCTCTGCGTTGTTCAGTTCTTGTGCAACTTCTCTTAATTCTTAGGGTAAGTAGAGAACTTTTGTTATAACTACGAACCTTGGTGTTCTCCGATAGTATTGCTCTATTAACTCTGGGTTTATAGTGACTTTGTCTTGTTCGGTAAGGTTAAGCAAGGGCAGATATAACAGTTCCATCTCCACCTTCTTGTCATTCTTATCAGACTTAGACTGCTGCAAGTGGCAGTCTAATTCTAGATTTAACAACTGTCTTTGTTCACAAGTTAAGTTGCGACTTGACAGGTTCAGTAAGCCTCACTTGTTACTAATCCTCCATACAGTGAGTTAAGTTTCTTCACACGGTTCAGTATCATCATCCATATCACTACCAATTTCACTGTTACGTAAGCGATAATTAGGTCACTTCGGATCCTGAAGCAATTCTTTTTCTTGATTTTTTTTAAGTTGCATCTGTCGCTGCAGGAGACGTATGTGATCGTCCGTCGTAATTCTGTCATTTTTGCCGCTGGGTCATAAGTCCTGATCTTCAGGTAAGGAGGCAGAATATTTCTAATAGACTGTTAAAGACCAACGTATAACTGATGCTCAGTAGCTTTTTTGTATTTTTCTTCCCACACGTTTTGTTTCATCACGTAAATTAAATATCGTATATTCATTTTTACTTTATTCTTGAAATACATCGGACTTTTCGGGCATACGAACACTGCCCATCATCAGTCAAAATGATAATAAATAATACAACACAATATGAATGATACAACATAATATAAATGATACAACACAATATAAAAACCAAAACAGTTATGAATCACATCTTGAAGCGCTACAAATGAGAGCGATGACGTAGATATCATGTTGACTCGTGGACTATGTTCTCTTTAAATAAATATTCTGCCTGCTTACAGGAGGGTCAACACTCGTGACTCGCTCTCGACACAACTCACTCCAATAAACTCAGACCTGGGCAGGATACCTCAGTGAACTGCCTCCAAGACCCAGTTTCTGCTCATCTCTCTATCGAACATTCCTTACAACTTTCCTCTATCCTTTAACGGTTTCGTAAATCCACTATTGCGTTAGTGAACAGCAATATTCACTGTACATTTCTAAAGTATTACCCATCCAGAAGAATGAATCACTGCTTGGAGCACTGTCAGATACCTAATATGAGCTGATTAGAATAATTCAATATATCTATTTTTTATAAAAAAAATGATGAAATGTTAATATTCAAAACCCAAATAAAATCTTTATGAAAGAAAATTTCAGCATGCAAGTATACTAAAGGTAAAATAGTGAAAAGATTACAGCGTATCACTTGCCAAGTCCACTATTTGTTGTGTGGTCAGTGAGAACACCATCGCTTGCTGCTTCTGCCTTCAGCCACACCCAGTTGTTATCCCGAGGGTCTGGCACGTCTGTCCAGCTACACAGACCGCTCTCAAAATCACAGGTTCCTGGTGCTTTACAGGCTCCTCTCCTCACACTCAGGTCGTCCCAAGCCATGAATCCTTGAGATCCATTCAGCCTCCGACCTTCAAGTATTACCTGTCCAGGTGGATTACATGTTATCATTATTTTTTCACATCCTCTCTTTTCCTGGGTCACATTAGAACAATATGATCTTTGCTTATAAGCAGTATCATAATATTTTCTCAGAAGAAAAAAAATACAAGAACAACTAACACTGAAATTCTTATCATTTCTTATGGTCGTGTCTGCGTATTGCCACCCAGGCCGGCCGTTGTACAGATGTTGCCAGATACGTTCAGTTACGGTTGTCGCATTGAGTAATAACCGCACACCAACTTCACCAACATCCTCTCCTGCCCTTGAAGGATAATCATAGTTGATGGAGTTTCTTCCATACCCTCATGTGGTAGCGCATATTACAACTCTCATGATATATCTAACTTATAATGGAACGATATAGGAATGAGAAGTAACAAGTTACGGGAAAATAGGATACTACGTTATAACACTTGATATATAAGAATCATGTTACGAACAACAGATATTTCATGAATGGAAGATGAGCCCATTAAAAACCTAGTCAACTCCAGATACACAACACATAAGGAATGCGTTTCTGGAACGTAAATTTGACAGATCGACACATCAGACTGAGATATGGTAAGTAAAATGAATGCAACATACTTGCTGGAATATAGATAGAACCAGAACTGGAAGCATTCACCCTCAGGAGCGGTGCTGATTATCTCTGGACTCTTTAGGTGGGCAAACTGACCATCTTGGTTTTCTTGTAGATTTAAGTACTGGTAGTGGCCATAAACTGTGCCCCACGAGTGATCCACACTGTACATTAATGAAGGTCAGATATTGCCCTCGATGATTCAGACAGATGGTTACCAAGGATACTACAGTAGTTCACATGATAATCAAACAACAATTTGCAACAGAATGACACTTTTGCTGGTAATAAATCAAGCAAGTTGATGATGCTGCTGAATATCGCTTTGGTTAGTATGAAAATTACTTACGTGGGAGCGGTTGATATGTTATCCATACCCCGTCCGATATCCCAAGGAAGTGATGCACCAGACAAATAATAATTTTCCCATCGGCAATCCTCCGTCGTATCATCAAAGCTGCAAGTTATGGAAGCTGGACAAACACCTTTCATAACATCTACGTCATCTATCATGACCTTGCTCTCTGTGTCACCACCAGTGTGGCCAATGATCCAGATCTGGAAGAATTATAAGTATAGATAAAGTCTTCATAATCATTTATCTTATCTTATGATGTAATATGTCATCTGTGTCCCAGCAGAGTTCTGACTGAGAAGAAGGCAAGTGCGAGGCCACGCTGGTGATCATGTTTAATGCATATTTGAAGGGAGGGGTATGTGGAGAGACCATAGTAATGTACGTCGAGCGGAGTCTACAGCATCTGGTGTTTATTGCAATAAAGATATATAAATCTAAAGATGGATAATAGTGTTGTTATATAAGTCTCCTTTCTCCAAATTCTTCAAAGCATAAGTAGAAAACTTTAAAGCTGAAAATGCAACAAATTCATGCATATCAGAATCATAATAGATAAGAAAAAATAGATAAACAAGATACCTGGAATTCAGATTCGCTGTTGAGGTTAAGGTGTTGTGTATGCCAGTCCAAGAAATTTATACCACCTCCTCCTCTCGTCCATACGGTTTCATTTTTCGTATGCTGACGCACCAGGATTTCACAGCTTGCTTGTCCCACGATGACATACCTAGAGGTAGAATTTTACCTAATCAACCACATGACTTATTTGAGTTATACTAAATAAAAGAAAGGAAGCTAGAGTGTGTGTCTACAGATAGGTAAGATGAAGGATTGTTGAGGCAAGGTTAGTGTATAGTGTTCACTAAACGTGTAGCTTCTCTCACAGTACCGTTCCTCTGCTGCCACATATACTGCATCGCATTACTTGTGCAGCATCAGGATACTTACCGATCTTCTCTTGAAAGTTTCAGTATTCATTCCTTGTAGACTTCATGTCTAATTGGGTAAAAAAATCGATGATGTTCATCATCTTTTTTGTTGGGGTCTTTGTGCTGTTGAAATGATCGACGGAACTAAGAGAGATTTTACCCTTATATCCCTCCCTTTATCATGTGTCTCATCAGTTTGTATCAAATTTCTTGTTGAGGTTATGTAACAACTGCCATTCATTTCCGGTAAATGGCACTGCCATATTCCAGTTATTCTCTCTTGATCCCCTCGTAATGTTATCCTATCATCTACAGTTAAAATGGAATTGCAGATCTTTTTGTCATCTACAAATTTGGACAATAAATTATTCACCCCTACATCAATAAGATGGACCCATACTTTGCTTCTCATCACGTAACCAAACATCGTTGTACTTTCTTATGCAATGGGTAATGTCCAAGGCCTTGACTCTAACAATCAGCTGATTGTGGGGCACTGCCAAATGCTCTTTGGAAGTCCAGAAATATATCTTTTTTCATTAGTTTGTGATGGGTATTAAATGATTTATGATAAAAAAATCAAAGACGTTTGTAAAGTATGATGTGGGTTTTGTAAAACCATGTTGTGTATTAGTGATCAGACCGTGTTGCTCAAGGTAAGGTACGACTTTTTCTTTTTTTTGATTTTCTATTATACTTCGTCGCTGTCTGCCGCGTTAGCGAGGTAGCGCAAGGAAACAGACGAAAGAATGGCCCAACCCACCCACATACACAAACACGCCCACACACGCATATATACATACCTATACATTTCAACGTATACATATATATACATACACAGACAATATACATATATACGCATGTACATATTCATACTTTCTGCCCTCAGCCATTCCCGTCGCCACCCTGCCATCCATGAAATGGCACCCCCCTCCCCCCCGCACGCGCGCGAGGTAGCGCGAGTGAAAGACAACAAAGGCCGCATTCGTTCACACTCAGTCTCTAGCTGTCATGTATAATGCACCGAAACCACAGCTCTCTTTCCACATCCAGGCCCCATAAAACTATCCATGGTTTACCCAAGACGCTTCACATGCCCTGGTTCAATCCATTGACAGCACGTCGACCCCGGTATACCACAACGTTCCAGTTCACTCAATTCCTTGCAAGCCTTTCACCCTCCTGCATGTTCAGGCCCCGATCACTCAAAATCTTTTTCACTCCATCCTTCCATCTCCAATTTGGTCACCCACTTCTCCTCGTTCCCTCCACCTCTGACACATATATCCTCTTGGTCAATCTTTCCTCACTCATTCTCTCCATGTGACCAAACCATTTCAATACACCCTCTTCTGCTCTCTCAGTCACACTCTTTTTATTACCACACATCTCTCTTACTCTTTCATTACTTACTTCATCAAACCACCTCACACCACATATTGTCCTCAAACATCTCATTTCCAACACATCCACCTTCCTCCGCACAACCCCATCCATAGCCCACGCCTCGCAACCATATAATATTGTTGGAACCACTGATCCTTCAAACATACCCATTTTTGCTTTCCGAGATAATGTTCTCGCCTTCCACACGTTCTTCAACGCTCCCAGAACCTTCGCTCCCTCCCAAACCCTATGACTCACTTCCGCTTCCATGGTTCCATCCGCTGCCAAATCCATTCCCAGATATCTAAAACACTTCACTTCCTCCAGTTTTTCTCCATTCACACTTACCTCACAATTGACTTGTCCCTCAACCGTACTGTACCTATTAGCCTTGCTCTTATTCACATTCACTCTCAGCTTTCTTCTTTCACACACTTTACTAAACTCAGTCACCAGCCTCTGCAGTTTCTCACCCGAATCAGCCACTAGCGTTGCATCATCAGCGAACAACAACTGACTCACTTCCCAAGCTCTCTCGTCCACAACAGACTGCAAACTTGCCCCTCTCTCCAAAACTCTTGCATTCACCTCCCTAACAATCCCAACCATAAACAAATTAAACCAACATGGAGACATCACGCACCCCTGCCGCAAACCAACATTCACTGAGAACCGATCACTTTTCTCTCTTCCTACTCGTACACATGCCTTACATCCTCGATAAAAGCTTTTCACTTCTAGCAACTTGCCTCCCACCCCATGTACCTTTAATACCTTTCACGGAGCATCTCTAACAACTCTATCATATACCTTCTCCAGATCCATAAATACTACATACAAATTCATTTGCTTTTCCAAGTATTTCTCACATACATTCTTCAAAACAAACACCTGATCCACACATCCTCTACCACTTCTGAAACCACACTGCTCTTCCCCAATCTGATGCTATGTACATGCCTTCACCCTCTCAATCAATACCCTCCCATATCATTTCCCAGGAATACTCAACAAACTTATACCTCTGTAATTTGAGCACTCACCTTTATCCTCTTTGCCTTTGTACAATGGCACTATGCATGCATTCCTCCAATCTTCAGGTACCTCATCATGAGTCATACATACATTGAGTATCCTCACCAACCAGTCAACAACACAGTCACCCCCTTTTTTGATAGATTCCACTGCAATACCAATACACTCTCTACCGCTTCTGAAACTACACTGCTCTTCCCCAATCTGACATGCCTTCACTCTCTTATTCAATACCCTCTAATATAATTTCCCAGGAATATTCAACAAACTTATACCTCTGTAATTTGAGCACTCACCTTTATCCCCTTTGCATTTGTACAATGACACTATGCATGCATTCCGCCAATCCTCAGGCACCTCATCATGAGTCATACATACATTAGATATCCTTAATAACCAGTCAACAACATAGTCACCCCCTTTTTTGATAAATTCCACTGCAATACCATCCAAACCCGCCGCCTTGCCAACTTTCATCTTCCGCAAAGCTTTCACTACCTCTTCTCTGTTTACTAAACCATTCTCCCTGACCCTCTCACTTCGCAAACCACCTCGACCAAAGCACCCTATACCTGCCACTCTATCATCTAACACATTCAACAAACCTTCAAATACTCACTCCATCTTTTCACATCACAATTACTTGTTATTACCTCCTCATTAGCCCCCTTCACCGATGTTCCCATTTGTTCTCTTGTCTTGCGCACTATATTTACCGCCTTCCAAAACATCTTTTTATTCTCCCGAAAATTTAATGATACTCTCTCACCCCAACTTTCATTTGCCCTCTTTTTCACCTCTTGCACCTTTCTCTTGACCTCTTGCCTCTTTCTTTTATACATCTCCCAGTCATTAGCATTCTCTCCCTACAAAAATCATCCAAATGCCTCTCTCGTCTCTTTCACTAATAGTCTTTCTTCTTCATCCTACCACTCACTACCCTTTCTGATCTGTCCACCTCCCACGTTTCTCATGCCACAAATATCTTTTGCGCAAGCCATCACTGATTCCATCAATAGATCCCATTCCTTCCCCACTCCCCTTACGTCCTTTGCTCTCACCTTTTTCTATTCTGCACTCAGTCTCTCCTGGTACATCCTCACACAAGTCTCCTTCCCAAGCTCACTTACTCTCACCACTGTCTTCACATCAACATTCTCTCTTCTTTTCTGAAAACCTCTACAAATCTTCATCTTCGCCTCCACAGGATAATGATCAGACATCCCTCCAGTTGCACCTCTCAGCACATTAACATCTAAGTCTCTCTTTCACGCGTTTATCAATTAACATGTAATCCAATAACACCCTCTGGCCATCTCTCCTATTTACATACGTATACTTATGTATATCTCTCTTTTTAAACCAGGTATTCCTAATCACCAGTCCATTTTCAGCACACAAATCTACAAGTTCCTCACCATTTCCATTTACAACACTGAACACCCCATGGATACCAATTATTCCCTCAACTGCCACATTACTCACCTTTGCATTCAAATCACCCATCACTATAACCCGGTCTCGTGCATTATAACTGCTAACACACTCACTTAGCTGCTCCCAAAACACTTGCCTCTCATGATCTTTCTTCTTATGCCCAGGTGCATAGGCACCAATAATCACTCATCTCTCTCCATCCACTTTCAGTTTTACCCATATCAATCTAGAGATTACTTTCTTACACTCTATTACATACTCCCACAACTCCTGTTTCAGGAGTAGTGCTACTCTTTCCTTTGCTCTTGTCCTCTCACCAACCCCTGACTTTACTCCCAAGACATTCCCAAACCACTCTTCCCCTTTATCCTTGAGCTTCATTTCACTCAGAGCCAAAACATTCAGGTTCCTTTCCTCAAACATACTACCTATCTCTCCTTTTTTCTCATCTTGGTTACATCCACACACATTTAGACACCCCAATCTGAGCCTTCGAGGAGGATGAACTCCTTCTTCTGTTCCCCTTTTAGAAAGTTAAATACAAGGAGGGGAGGGTTTCTCCCCTATCCCCAGGTACGGTAGTATCTCTAATAATCTACTCCAGAAGTTGACATATGGTTCATATAAGGCTAACAGGAAGGTAACTGTCTGGCATTTCACCGCTTCTATTTTTGTATGTAAGTGTAAGGTGTGTCAGTCCTGCGGTAGTATTCCATCCTGGGGAGATTTATTGAGAACATAAGTTAACTGTTTAATAGTCAGAATCAGAACTTGGACTTTATTAGTCTTGAACTATGTGTGTCAGTGCCTCTATGACTGTGACAAAAAATTGTGGTATCATGTGCGTTATTTACGAGCGTCTAGGAAATCGTGTTGCTCCTTTCTTGTGTTTAAGTTTTTATCATCTACATTGAGTTCTCATTCTCGATGAGTAGGAGTCCTATCTCATTCCTTATATGTTTCTTATCATTGGTATATCAAATTGTATTAGGAGAGAGAGAGAGAGAGAGAGAGAGAGAGAGAGAGAGAGAGAGAGAGAGAGAGAGAGAGAGAGAGAGAGATTACGTAGTCACTGTTTTTCCGCTCAATAATCTCCTTACCGGAATGAAAGGCAGAACCCGATGGAAGCGGTCCGCCATGATGTTTCTAGGATGGCTGTGCGATTTTCTTCATCTCCAAACGCAACCATAAAACTGTCTGTGGGGAAAGAAAATATCTTATGAGTTGGTTTATTAATACACAAAAATACATGAAGACATTAAAGTGGAAATGAAAACATGTCTTTTATTTTTTTCATTAGAATATTACAACACTTTAAAGTTATTGCAAAACTGCAAAGATTGAGTAAATGTTCTGGTCACTATAAAATACCATTATCAAATTGAACAGCAGACGGCCGGGAAAGACCTCAAGAGCTTGGGGAAGCAACTGCAACACAACATGAAGGAAAAAATAGTTCTCAGATCAACTCTTAACAAACTTACTGAGAAAGGCTTTCAATTGTCTGCGTCCAGGGGAAAGAATCGCTAATAAAGATAGGAAGAAAAAATGAATTTACCATAGAAGTAGAGAAAATGTGGACGATAGCAGAGAAACTAAACAATAATATACGAGAAATATTTGCTGAACTAATTCAAATCAAGAATCAAGTCGAAGATTATATAAGTACATCAAAATTGTTTGGAGGACGAAAGTGAGAGATCATAGAGAAAGAAAAAAAGAAAACAAAAGAAGGAAGAGAAATGGTAATCCTAAGAGGAAGGTGCAGGAGACACGAAAGGCAGAACTTACGGTAAGGTAACCATCAAGGTTCATCACAATATAAACGAATTTACTCTTCATGTACAGAAACCTTGGGATTGAAATCATACCCATATGTTTATACCTGGAAATGTAATAGATTGATATTTGAGATAGATCACATAGAAGAAAAGGAAGTGTTAAAGGACAAAAAGTTGACCTAAGAGAGAAGAAAAGTTGTGAAAGTGGCTACGCAACCTTAAACACTTGCGCCAAGGAGACAGAGCGTTAGGCCCGATTCCAAAACTTGTGTATAAAACAAAATTATTCAATTTTCATGAAATTGCCAACGAGGTCGTTGAAGGATGTGTGCCAACGTTAGGATATAATGAGATAAAATAAAAAGTTAAAGTCATGATTTAACGGGAGAAGAGAAACGTCAAGGGAACATAGGAGCACAGTATGGAAGAAATATGGTAAACACGGGGATACAACGGGGTCAGAAATTATTACGTCAGAGCAAACATGGAAGGAACAAGTGAAGTAGAGGAATCAAAACAGCTAAAGGAATTCAACAGACTTATAAAAAGTTGAATGTGAAGGTTAGGCGGTGCGGGTTGTATATGTTGGACGACCCGGAGGTGTCATCACCACTGACTAGCCAAGGGTCGGAAAGACCTTAGAAAGTACAAAAATGAATGATCATAAGGGGACAAGCTCATGTGCAACAACAACCCACTGAATTATGTCTGTAAAATCTGATTCAGTAACTAGCATTTCCTGTGCAGGAACTGTCATTTCACACTAAACAGGTACCATACTTACCAACGCAACCTCAGAAAACGTATTAGTTTTACATTCGATAATATCTGTAAAATTTATATGGATCACCAGAATGATACATTCACTTCTCCCTAAATGTAACATTAAGTTTCAGTTTGCACAACTTAAAACTGAGAGGCAGACGTGTAGGGCACACATAATAGGTTATTTATACAGATGAAAAAATAAAATCTTGCTATGTTAATGTGAAAAATTCTTTTAAAGACACTACGCTATCGTATCTTCAGATCTGCATAGCGGTAGCTTCACGTATCAATGATTCTGGTGATGATTAAATGCGCTATGTAGCCTCAATCATGACGAAGACAGACAAACAGACGGACAAATACAAAGACATACGTCTACTGCTTCGCAGAAACATATAATGAGAATGCTGGGAAGAACTAACATCAAACAATTTATAGGAAATACTTTCCTCGTAAATTATAGAATGACACAAAACTCAACTTACTAGTGTGTTCAGTTACCACCTGCCAGTCCATGTCATCTCTGTGACTCTGATACAGACCACAAGGCTCCGAGAACGTGCACCTGATATTCTCCTGTAAGAACAAGTTAACAGAAATTCGGTTTATCTCAAACCTGAATAAATTTTTTTGGGTATTTCAAGTTGTAAAACATCAGTCAATCAGACTAATACAAAGATAAGACAGACCGTTATGACAACGTCTTGTAATAAACCTAATAACAGGTTAAACCTACTCCAAGGATCTTGTGTAAAATGTGAGGTTGAGTCTTTGTCTGGTGTGAGGTAGAGTCTTCGTCTGGTGTGAGGTTGAGTCTTTGTCTGGTATGAGATTGAGTCTGTCTGGTGTGTGGTTAAATCTTTGCCTGGTGTGAGATTGAGTCTTTGCATGGTGTGAGGTTGAGTCTTTGTCTGATGTAAAAGAATTAAGTATAGGAAGTGGAGGTGCCTTGCAGGAGGAGACAGTGGTCGCGTGTATGGACTATATGAGCAACTCTGTGTTAGCCAGAGTAGATGACCGCAGGCAACACCTGACACGCATCTAACGGTGAAGAGATCATACGTGATTGTAATGTAAGGTTGTGTATACTTAAGACGAAATGTTGGAGTAAGTGATACTAAGAGTATGTTCATAGCAGTTATCTGAATATCAATGATTCTGTATTCAAATGTTTTTGAAAAGATACAAATCTAGCTTTACGGTAGGAATAAACTTCTGAATCATATGCACCAGATATGTAAATATCTGTACTTCTGTTTTGTTTCTTATTCCCCATATATCACCGTATGATTTACATTTGATGGTTGATCAGGTGTTGAGCAATGGCTGAAGGTGATATCGTCAACAGCAACGTCATACTGGGTGGCACTCCAATATGAAGCAAACTTTGTACTCTTCACTTCAACCTGTTCAGAAAGATAGTTAACAATACTGACCTAAAAGTTGTGCATATTTCATCTCTGTTTAAGTTTAAATACATAAAAGTTTGATGGTGCAGGAGGAAAAATAATTCCGTCTGAATAGAAACAAAATTCAAAGCCATGAAACTTTGACATGTTGCATGATGTATATCAAACTTATATACTAATTTACGTCATCTTACCGTGAAATGTGAGTTCTGTTCTCCAATAAAGATCTGACCCTGACGCCATTTCTGATTGAAGGAACATTGCAAAATTTTATTGGTTATCTGCACACGAAGGTCATCAGCCGTCCAAGCTGATACTGTGAGTGTTGGCTGGCCATCTTTACAGTAATACCAAAGAATCATGGTGCAGGCCAGGCCTGGCGGGACGAGGACTGGTGTCACCATTGTGGCCGTTGACTCTGGCACATCTGGAGGAAACATGAGTTATCATCAAATATCACTTCATCTCTGACAACATAATCGTGCATTCTCAACTCCTCTGTGGTAAACAGTGGACGAATTCTTCATACGGTATAAGAATTTCGGACAGACATTTCTTTTTTTGTATTGTTTCAAGAAGGACATATTCTTGATTTTTCAGCCCCATGTTATATAATCCGCAGGAAACAGAACACTTACAGTTTCATTTGTGTAATGAACACTGATATCTTAAAACTGAGTGGGTGAGATGATCCTGATTTTACATACAATAAAATCCGGTATTTCAGTCAAGAGTTAATAATCTATTTTCTATACAAAAATCAATCACTAAACTAACACTTTAGTTTCATAACTTAAGTTATATCTGTCATGGAAGGTGCAGGAGTGTGGAAGGTGCAGTAGCGTGGAAGGTGCAGGAGTGTGGAAGGTGCAGGAGTGTGGAAGGTGCAGGAGCGTGGAAGGTGCAGGAGTGTGGAAGGTGCAGGAGCGTGGAAGGTGCAGGAGCGTGGAAGGTGCAGGAGCGTGGAAGGTGCAGGAGTGTGGAAGGTGCAGGAGTGTGGAAGGTGCAGGAGCGTGGAAGGTGCAGGAGCGGGGAAGGTGCAGGAGTGTGGAAGGTGCAGGAGCGGGGAAGGTGCAGGAGCGTGGAAGGTGCAGGAGCGTGGAAGGTGCAGGAGCGTGGAAGGTGCAGGAGCGGGGAAGGTGCAGGAGTGTGGAAGGTGCAGGAGCGGGGAAGGTGCAGGAGCGTGGAAGGTGCAGGAGCGTGGAAGGTGCAGGAGCGGGGAAGGTGCAGGAGCGTGGAAGGTGCAGGAGCGTGGAAGGTGCAGGAGCGTGGAAGGTGCAGGAGCGTGGAAGGTGCAGGAGCGGGGAAGGTGCAGGAGTGTGGAAGGTGCAGGAGCGTGGAAGGTGCAGGAGCGTGGAAGGTGCAGGAGCGTGGAAGGTGCAGGAGCGTGGAGGTGCAGGAGCGGGGAAGGTGCAGGAGCGTGGAAGGTGCAGGAGCGTGGAAGGTGCAGGAGCGTGGAAGGTGCAGGAGCGTGGAAGGTGCAGGAGCGTGGAAGGTGCAGGAGCGTGGAAGGTGCAGGAGCGTGGAAGGTGCAGGAGCGGGGAAGGTGCAGGAGCGTGGAAGGTGCAGGAGCGTGGAAGGTGCAGGAGCGTGGGAAGGTGCAGGAGCGTGGAAGGTGCAGGAGCGTGGAAGGTGCAGGAGCAGGGAAGGTGCAGGAGTGTGGAAGGTGCAGGAGCGTGGAAGGTGCAGGAGCGTGGAAGGTGCAGGAGCGGGGAAGGTGCAGGAGCGTGGAAGGTGCAGGAGCGGGGAAGGTGCAGGAGCGTGGAAGGTGCAGGAGCGTGGAAGGTGCAGGAGCGTGGAAGGTGCAGGAGCGTGGAAGGTGCAGGAGCGTGGAAGGTGCAGGAGCGTGGAAGGTGCAGGAGCGTGGAAGGTGCAGGAGCGTGGAAGGTGCAGGAGCGGGGAAGGTGCAGGAGCGTGGAAGGTGCAGGAGCGTGGAAGGTGCAGGAGCGTGGAAGGTGCAGGAGTGTGGAAGGTGCAGGAGCGTGGAAGGTGCAGGAGCGTGGAAGGTGCAGGAGCGTGGAAGGTGCAGGAGCGTGGAAGGTGCAGGAGCGTGGAAGGTGCAGGAGCGTGGAAGGTGCAGGAGCGTGGAAGGTGCAGGAGCGTGGAAGGTGCAGGAGCGTGGAAGGTGCAGGAGCGGGAAGGTGCAGGAGCGTGGAAGGTGCAGGAGCGTGGAAGGTGCAGGAGCGTGGAAGGTGCAGGAGCGTGGAAGGTGCAGGAGCGTGGAAGGTGCAGGAGCGTGGAAGGTGCAGGAGCTGGGAAGGTGCAGGAGCGTGGAAGGTGCAGGAGCGTGGAAGGTGCAGGAGCGTGGAAGGTGCAGGAGCGTGGAAGGTGCAGGAGCGTGGAAGGTGCAGGAGCGTGGAAGGTGCAGGAGCGTGGAAGGTGCAGGAGCGTGGAAGGTGCAGGAGCGTGGAAGGTGCAGGAGCGTGGAAGGTGCAGGAGCGTGGAAGGTGCAGGAGCGTGGAAGGTGCAGGAGCGTGGAAGGTGCAGGAGCGTGGAAGGTGCAGGAGCGTGGAAGGTGCAGGAGCGTGGAAGGTGCAGGAGCGTGGAAGGTGCAGGAGCGTGGAAGGTGCAGGAGCGTGGAAGGTGCAGGAGCGTGGAAGGTGCAGGAGCGTGGAAGGTGCAGGAGCGTGGAAGGTGCAGGAGCGGGAAGGTGCAGGAGCGTGGAAGGTGCAGGAGCGGGGAAGGTGCAGGAGCAGGGAAGGTGCAGGAGCGTGGAAGGTGCAGGAGCGGGGAAGGTGCAGGAGCAGGGAAGGTGCAGGAGCGTGGAAGGTGCAGGAGCGTGGAAGGTGCAGGAGCGTGGAAGGTGCAGGAGCGTGGAAGGTGCAGGAGCGTGGAAGGTGCAGGAGCGGGGAAGGTGCAGGAGCGGGGAAGGTGCAGGAGCGGGGAAGGTGCAGGAGCGGGGAAGGTGCATGAGTGTGGATGGATTAATTCAGTTCTTTAACCAGGCATGGGCCCCATGGTTTGGTCGGCTGGTTGTCTGCTTGGCTTGTAGACTTATCACCTGCGCAGATCATCAGGCTGTCAACGTAAGGCTCCTCCACCGACCGAAAAATATCTAAAACCTCATCAGGCATCAAGGATCATCACACGACCACATGCATTCTTAAGAATTCTGAATAAGTTTATGTGGATATAAGAAAGTCTCCAGTTTATCTCAGGAAAACCTTGGAAGATCACCCTGGCGTCTGATCTTGTTTCTGAGAAGATAAACAAGCGTTATGTAAAGATCAACCGTTCTCCAAAGTTTCCTGGAAAAATTATGTATGAAGAGTACAAGACATCACACGCAAGGATTCCATAACCCATGATTTGGTGGTGGAACTGGACGGTGGTTAGGGCTGAATCCAAGGAATTTCACGAGGGAAGTGGCACATAGGCAGTAGCCTTTGTGCCAGGTCTGTTTCATCACCTTTTTCCTGGTAAATCGAGTCATTAAATCCTGAAAAGCACTCATGATAAGGATCACGTTCTCGGCGATCTTCATCAAAGGAAACAAGATACTGCTCGTCCAGACTGAGTTCGTGGCTCTGATCCCAGCTGCCTCTAGGTAACAAATCGGCCTCTGTGGCAGAGTGATCCATTCATCCTCCTGAGAATTCTCTCTTGATAACAAGATTCTTCGACAGTGATGGTTGATCCTAGCATCATCATGGACAGTAGTCCTAGACCTCAATAGAGCATCAACCTAAACGCTGCAAACTCCATGTAGTTAAAACAATTGAAAAGTTTTCATTTTTCTCGATGTCATTAAGGTAAAAAGGCAGAAATATCATCCACCGTTTTAGTGAGAGGAAGAGAGCGACATGAACTTTGGTCATGAAACACTGAACGCAGTTGTTGTCTATTAAAAGCTTCAAAATAGTCAGAGAAGAACAGATACAAAATAATGAATCCTTCCCTGCTGATACACCAACAACTCTGAGCTTTCCTCCACAATTCTGCTTCCGTGTGACCTTCATGAGTGCGTCAGTTCCGTCCCAAGTTCGATGGGTCTGCCTATATCGTTGGTGGGTTGCATGTTTTCTATGTTGAACCTCCGTATCAGAGCTGTGCAATGGTCTTGTAGGATACTTCATAACATTTTGTTTTGTTATCCCTCAAGAGATTCTTGAAGCTACCTTATGTGGTGGCTTGGTGTCTGTGCCTTTACTACTAGTTTGCCAGACTAGGGCTAACATCTCAGTGTTGCGACTATAATGCTCAATAGGTGGATGTAGCCTCGAGTGAGAGACGTGCCTACAGTCCCTCTCGATAGGAGAAGCTGGTCATCATGCTTGCTGGCTGTATACACCTGATCTTCCCAGTGTAATTGGATACGGTTGTGATGATAGATGGCTACATCCTGCTCTATCAGATATTTTCGCTCGATATGAAAAGCCATAAGTCTAAATATTCAACATCATTTATATATATATTTGCATTTCAACAAGTGCTTTTTTTTGGTTTTACGGATTTAAATCTTCTACTGAAGATATTGATGTTAAGACTTTACCTTTAAGAGTCATCTTTAAACCCTTTTAGTTTACAGAAAGAAAATCTTTCTTTTCTTTTTCATTCCTAATAATGGAAAACTTCACAATGTCTATCATGTTCTTCAAAAGTAAACGACACTGTTAAAACAAAGAAGCAACAAATTTAAAGGCTGTCAAGAAAACAAAACATCCTTCAGAATAAAAAAAATTTCAACAAAAGTGAAATTGCCACATGAAGCACAGTGGACTGAGGGTCAATAGTCAAAATAATCCCGGAACAGACAGCCACGAAATACTGCTGAAGCAAGCACTATACCTGGGTTCGTTAGGTTGTTAACTTAGAGCGAACGCCAAGATTCCAAGCGTGGCTCAATCCGCAGTTATGATTAGCAAATTTTCAGCGACAAACAAACTCTCGCCAGAGTTAGTCTTCTGATGTTCCCATCTAAAGAAATTAGGAGTTCAGGATATTAACAGTGTCCTCCAGCAGATAATCTCGTCATAGACCACAAGGTCTTTTCTTTGATATCTCCAAGTATAACCACAGCTCTGTTGTGGCTCCATAAAGACCAATGTTATGTGGAATCACAGAGATTCTCCCTTGGTAAAGACCAATATAATGAGCATTCACATAGAGTCTTTTACGATAATGACAAGTGTCAGGAGGAATCACAAAGATTCTTCTAATGTGCAGACCAATGTTATGAGGAACCACAAATGTTCTACCTCGGTATAAAGGCTCCTATATATCTCCAGCGTACACTGCACGGGTTATGGGAGCCTTGTGCATCGAGGTCTGCCTTCTGATTTCTTATCCTTGGACAAATGGTGACGAGAAGATCTTGAATTAATCAGAAGTTTTGCGGGATACCAACAACAATGAAAGCCTTTGGATGACACCTTTCAGATCAGTTCTTCTGGCTTGTACAAAGGAATTCAACCACAAACAGACCAAGCATAACAACACCACTGATAATCAAAATATTCAGTTAAGAAAACGGTAATGACTCAGTTCAACAACAAGAGTCAATATGAATACCTGTGAGTCTTGCTGGGGCCCACATGTAGTAGCCTTCTCCAATACTGGTATGGTCAAAGGCTGGAGCTGTACCGTTGGGATACTGAGCATCAGCAGCTTTAACCCGTGACCAGGAATAGACAGTGTCACTAACATCCTGCCAACCTCCAGCATCCCTCTCGAAGGTTGTAGTGCCACACATACGCTCGTCGTTATTGCCTGGACAGTCCGTTTTGAAGTCACACACCTTTAAAGACACAAATTCCTTTATACATCATATACGTATAGGTTGTAGGGAGAGGAATATACACCTATCACCAACAGACAATCCAGCCAGAGTTTTAGTAAAGTATAACTTAAAGTGTCTTTAAGTAAAAGAAAAAAGGTCAGTAATCTTATGACCAAGAATATATGTAAAGTGACAACATATGAAAACGGATGTTATATCAAAAGGAAAATCATGTAGGGATCAAATCTTTTTGTTGTGCTAGAAAGTTTACAAATTGGGAAAGTCATATACACGTCACTGTCTATATAGTCAATATGATTACTTATAGGACTTGTAGGACCAGAGTTTGTCTCGTTATCTGATAGTTCTGTCACTAAACATCCAAGTCTTCAAGAAATCATCCTATATGTTTACTTTTCTTTTGATTTGGTAAGTTTCCTGTGTTTACTACGCTGTTGATAAAGATATGATTTTTTATATCACTTTTGACACTTCTCTTTCCTAACTTCTTGTTATGATCTTTTGCCATGGAATTTCTTTCGTCTTTGATAAACAGTATCAACATCAATTTACCTTAATGATAATTTATTGGTAGTTAACTTGTAACCTCTTGTCAATTTTCTACTTATATGGACAGACGTAGAGCTTCCTCTTTCTCAGTTTATTCCATTTAGTTCAGGAACCTATCAAGCTGTAATCATTAGGGTCTTTTATAGCAGCTTCTCACGTGAGATCAATCAGATGAAGCATACTCAAGTTTTGGTTGGCTAGATGTTGCATACATCTTCATATCTCACTGTTGCACTTGAAGGTAAGCGTAACAATAAACAAAATGTTCCTCATATGGCCATCTGTTGGTAAGTCTAGTCTGAGGTCAACTAGATTTCTTTCCTGGCTCATCTTCAAAAAAAGAATTACCAGTATAAAACTTGCTTTCTGATTTCTTCATCCTTTGTCCTTATTACTTTAAATCTTCCAGGGTTAAATTTCATTAGCCGTTCGTCAAACATTACATTCTCTTTTACTTCATACTTGTCTTATCATTTTAGTATCATCAGCAAACATACTTGAGAATGATTCAGTATCACTTGTTAAATCATCATCGCTGATCAGCACTGGAGCCTAACCGACACCACTCGTCACCCCAGCAACCCAGCTCCAAGTCGCTTCCCCGACGTGTGATCTCTCTCCCCCAGTTAGACAGCGGGTACTCCCGTTAGGCGGGACTCCCTTAACACCACCATGGAAATCTAATTTCATCTTTAGTTCTCTTCGGAGAACAGACTAAGGCCCTTTAGGAAACCAATAATACACATTCTAACATCTGCCACCTCATCCCCTTGCGCCCCACCTCTTTTCTTTGCAGTGGCAGGAACCCAACCTTTAGCAGTCTCCTGAAAATGAGTTGTAATGTAGTATTTCCACTGACTATGTTCAACTGGGTAAGAGTTTACCTTAAGTCTTGTGGGAGTTATTTGTGGGGGTACTTGGCTATCAGAACGGTACGAGGAAGGAGTTCTTCACTCGTTGGGGTCCATCTCTTGAAATAAATGCCAGCAGCATCATGTGTTCCCAGGCTACTAACTTCAGCTGATATGACGAGAAGTGTTTTCTCCAACAAGTTATGACTGCCTATGTGTGAGCCGATAAACAAAGCTATGAATGTAAACAAAGAGATAAAGATAGCAAAAAGATATTTCTTGAAAGAATGTTCTGTCATATCAAAGAAACTAGATGCACTCACCTGGTCATTTGGAATACATGTCTTAACGAAATATTCCTCGTCACACAGGAAGAATCCATCATCACAAGGGCCTTTGGTGGTCGTTATAAATGGTGGTGGTTTGGGCGTGGCAGGATTTTCTTTACATGCAGGAGTTAAAGAGATGTCGTCAACACCAACTGACCCCCACTCCTGTATTTCTCCCTCCAGTTCAAACTAAAAGCGATTCATGGCATTAATCATGTGTGGATACACATTATACTTGTGTTTGTTTGTGTGTGTGTGTGTGTGTGTGTGTGTGTGTGTGTGTGTGTGTGTGTGTGTGTGTATAATTACCTGCTTATGATTGCATACTTGAACAGTACGTGGAAGGCGGTGGTGGGATGGAGAGGAACATGCACACTCGACCCAAGAAGTATGCTTACCCCAACCTAGCCAATCCACTGATTTTCAGTATGAACACCAACTCTTGTTGTCTCGGTAAGTTTGGCAAGCGGGAATGCGAGACCCATCTCTTTATACTATTCGCACCTCCTTTATATACAGCTTTTGTCATGAGATTACAAAAGTAATTGAGATGAATCATTCTTGCTTTAAAACAATCCAGTTTCAATTATGTGTTTTGTTGAGCGCACACCGGAAAACATACCACTGTGGATGAGCTACCGTATATGCAACTATCGCAGGCAGTGAACACATATACTTTAACAGTTGCTCGCCTGATAACCTGAACGTATCAGATCATTTTCTTAATCTTCGTTTTACAGACATATACCACGCATCCAGACACGCGACAACCGTTACGAACTCTATCTCTGAGACACGGCAAAATTCACCCTTATCTATGTAATAAGTAAGGACATTTTTGTGGGGTGTCCAATTATGGGGCCTCAGCTCAAACTTGCCTCTGATACAACTCATTCATTTTGTTATAACGTGAGCACTTACACACTCGGTACTCAGAGAAATCCTTTTATTCACCATTCTTTTACTGCTGGAAGGACTTCATACTACCTCTGATCTGGTTTTTATGACCTTTTGTTATTCTCTCTATGCTAATGCGAAAAAGACTGTTCACTCTTGCTATTCTTAATTTCATTCAGAAACTTTGTGATTAGCAGTTATGTCTCTTCTTACCGACTGCAGGAGAACTGTTATCTCTTACCCCCTTCCTTATAACCGATATATCATATCATAAGGTAACATCAAACCTCCTGTATTAGGTCGACATACTTCTAGTTAGGTGACCAGACGTAAAGGCACAAATGTTAACTAACATTTAACATGTTGTCAATACTTTATTGAATATTTTCTTATCCATATACCTTAATCAGACTTTACCATCAACCAACAATAGTCTGCCTTCTTATCATTTCTTGTTGTTATGAAATACGTATATGTCCTGTACCTACAGGGAACTAACTCCACACTCATAGGGCCCCATCTCTTCAACGTTCTCTGCTGCATACTTTAACCTTTCATACTGCTGCATAATGTCCACTTGCAAATTTTCATTATTCAATTTACTGAATTCATTAATAACTTTTGTAATATAAAAGTATTTCTTTACGTCTTTCTTAACAAGTTTCTTGCTTAATCATGTTTTGGTCTCTGGTTGTTCTATATTATCATCTGAGAACTGTTCACCGCTGACGTCATCAAAGTGAATTAGTGTAATCATCAAACAAGTAAGGACTTATATGTTAATCACACGCACGCACGCACACACACACACACACACACACACACACACATATGAATGTTTCTTCATCTTTATACTTGAATGGTATTCTAATACTTGCCAACAGACAGTTTGTGTCCACTTTACCAAAGTGGGACTCTGGCGACTGTCAGCTCCCCAGTCCCTCGCACACACATATTCCTGCTGCTTGTTTACTGCTGTAATATATAAGTCATACCGAGGAATTCTTTCACGGTCTCTTATTTTCATTAATCTACCCTTGTACTTCGTCTCAGGTTTGATTTCCTCCTCAGCTTTTACCGAGCCGTTTTTTTTTCTGGCTCAAGACAGTAAGATCAACTTTCTCGTGCTCTGCATCTTGCATGACGAGTCTTATTTCCAAACTTTTGGAAGTTCAAGTAAGATCAAGGACTGTAGGCCTTCTTCCCCTCCCTTTAGTGTGTGCCTGCTCAATGTACATGTTGTGCGTACACAGGTATGTGCATTAGCGTATGAGCGTATAACAAATCGAACATACAGGGTTATGTAACTGTTTTTAGAAAACTTATGTATGAATAACTGGTAAGTTGTACTTACATAGAAAGATTCCTCAAAAGAATATGACTTTGAGAAACGCTGCCAGTAGAACATCTCTTCTTCGTAAGACTGAAGAGGAACCTCAGATATTATGGCTCCATTCTCGAATGATCGCACACGTATGTGCAATTTTGTCGATGTTGCTCCTGACACAGCGTGGTACAGGCGAATCTGAAGACATAGGAATGAATATACTAATACACACACACACACACACACACACATATATATATATATATATATATATATATATATATATATATGTTTGTAGTATGTTTGAGGAAAGGAACCTGGATGTTTTGGCTCTGAGTGAAACGAAGCTCAAGGGTAAAGGGGAAGAGTGGTTTGGGAATGTCTTGGGAGTAAAGTCAGGGGTTAGTGAGAGGACAAGAGCAAGGGAAGGAGTAGCACTACTCCTGAAACAGGAGTTGTGAGAGTATGTGATAAAATGTAAGAAAGTAAATTCTAGATTAATATGGGTAAAACTGAAAGTTGATGGAGAGAGATGGGTGATTATTGGTGCATATGCGCCTGGGCATGAGAGATCATGAGAGGCAAGTGTTCTGGGAGCAGCTGAATGAGTGTGTTAGTGGTTTTGATGCACAAGACCGGGTTATAGTGATGGGCGATTTGAATGCAAAGGTGAGTAATGTGGCAGTTGAGGGAATGATTGGTATACACGGGGTGTTCAGTGTTGTAAATGGAAATGGTGAAGAGCTTGTAGATTTATGTGCTGAAAAAGGACTGGGATTGGGAATACCTGGTTTAAAAAGAGAGATATAAATAAGTATACGTATGTAAGTAGGAGAGATGGCCAGAGAGCGTTATTGGATTACATGTTAATAGATAGGCGCGCAAAAGAGAGACTTTTGGATGTCAATGTCCTGAGAGGTGCAACTGGAGGGATGTTTGATCATTATCTTGTGGAGGCGAAGGTGAAGATTTGTAGAGGTTTTCAGAAAAGAAGAGAGAATGTTGGGGTGAAGAGAGTGGTGAGAGTAAGTGAGCTTGAGAAGGAGACTTGTGTGAGAAAGTACCAGGAGAGACTGAGTACAGAATGGAAAAAGGTGAGAACAAAGGACGTAAGGGGAGTGGGGGAGGAATGGGATGTATTTAGGGAAGCAGTGATGGCTTGCGCAAAAGATGCTTATGGCATGAGAAGGGTGGGAGGTGGGCAGATCAGAAAGGGTAGTGAATAGTGGGATGAAGAAGTAAGATTATTAGTGAAAGAGAAGAGAGAGGCATTTGGACGATTTTTGCAGGGAAATAATGCAAAAGACTTGGAGATGTATAAAAGAAAGGGGCAGGAGGTCAAGAGAAAGGTGCAAGAGGTGAAAAAGAGGGCAAATGAGAGATGGGGTGAGAGAGTATCATTAGATTTTAGGGAGAATAAAACGATGCTTTGGAAGGAAGTAAATAAAGTGTGTAAGACGAGGGAACAATTGGGAACTTCAGTGAAGGGGGCTAATGGGGAGGTGATAACAAGTAGTGGTGATGTGAGAAGGAGATGGAGTGAGTATTTGAAGGATTGTTGAATGTGTTTGATGATAGAGTGGCAGATATAGGGAGTTTTGGTCGAGGTGGTGTGCAAAGTGAGAGGATTAGGGAAAATGATTTGGTAAGCAGAGAAGAGGTAGTAAAAGCTTTGCGGAAGATGAAAGCCGGCAAGGCAGCGGATTTGGATGGTATTGCAGTGGAATTTATTGTAAAGGGGGGTATGAATTATTTACACGTGTATATATGTATATGTCTGTATGTATATATATATATATATATATATATATATATATATATATATATATATATATATATATATATATATATATATATATATACATATACATATATATATATATATATATATATATATATATATCATACTTAGCTGTTTCTCGCATTAGTGAGATAGCACCAGAAGAAGAAGAAGAAGAAGAAGAAGAAGAAGAAAGGCCACATCCGCTTACATCCATATCCATTCTTTAGCTGTCATGTGTAATGCACCAAAATCACAGCTCTCTCCACATCTAACCCCCACAAACCTTTCCAAAGTTTACCCCGGATGCTTCACATGCCTTGGTTCAATTCAATGACAGCACGTCGACCCT
This sequence comes from Panulirus ornatus, assembly GCF_036320965.1. Classification (NCBI taxonomy): domain Eukaryota; kingdom Metazoa; phylum Arthropoda; class Malacostraca; order Decapoda; family Palinuridae; genus Panulirus; species Panulirus ornatus. The sequence goes on from NC_092232.1 coordinate 2,657,904, forward strand.
ATAATACCAAACCGTCCCTTTCACTCTATCTTGTGCACGCCTATCACCCTTCAGCATGTTCAGACTCTGAGCACTTTAAATCTTTTTCACTCCATCCTTCTACCTCCAGTTTGGTCACCCCGCTTCTCCTCGCTCCCTTCACTTCTGACACACATAACCTTTTTGTCAACCTTTCCTCACTCATTCTCTCCATATTTCCATGCCACTTCAGCACACCTGCGCTTTTAACCACACACTTTTCATTACCACACATCTCTCTTACCCTTTATTACTTACTCGATCAAACCGCCTCACACCACATATTGTCCTCAAACATTTCATTTCCAACGCATCCACCCTCTTCCGCACAACCTTATCTATAGGTCGTACCTCACATCCATGCAATACTGTATAAGGAGTATGTACGAGAAGGAAGAGAGGAGAATGAGGGGTTCCAAGTGAAGATTGGTCTGCGGTACGGATGTGTGATGTCCCCATGGTTGTTTGATTTGTTTATCGATAGGTTGGTGAAGGACGTAAATGCGAGAATTTTGGAGAAAAGGGCGAGTTTACAGGCTGTGAGGGATGAAAATGCCTGGTGAGTGAGTCAGTCGATGTTTACTGATCATACAGCACTGGTGGCAGATTCGAGTGAGAAACTGTAAAAGCTTGTAATCGTGGCTGGAAGAGTGTGTGAAAGGAGGAAGTTGAGAACAAATGTGAATAAAGGCAAGATTATAAGGTTTATCAGAGTTGAGGGACAGACTAGTTGCGATGTGAGTTTGAATGAAGAAAACTGGAGGAACTGAATGTTTTAGTAATCTGGGAGTGAACATGGCAATGAATGGAACCATGAAGCGGAAGAGAGTCATAGGGTGTGTGGGGGGGCGAACGTTCTAGGAACACTGAAAACGTATCGGAAGGAAGAACGTTATGTAGGAGGGAAAATTAGGTATATTTGAAGGTATAGTAGTTACAACAATAACATATTGATGCGACGCATGGGCTATAGATAAGTATGAACGAAGGAAGGTGGATGTGATGGAAATCAAATGTTTGAGGACAATATGTGATGTGAGGTGATTTAAATAAGTAATGAAAGGGTAAGAGAGATGTGTGGTAATGAAAAGAGTGTGGTCAGTAGAGCTGGAAAGGGTGTGTTGAAATAGTTTGCACACAGGGATAGCATGAGCGAGGAAAGGTCGACAAAGGGGATATATTTGTCTGAAGTGGAGGAAACAAGAACAGGGAGAAGGAAGAATGGAGTGAAAAAGATTTTGAGGGTGAAAGGCGTGCGTGGGATAGTGAATTGGAACAATGTGGTATACTGAGGTCGACGTGCAGTTAATGCATTCAACAAGAGCATGTGAAACCTCCAAGGTAAAACATAGAAAAGTTCTGTGGATCCTGGTTGTGGTTAGGGAGCTGTGCTTTCAGCGCGTTAAACATGACTGTTAGAGAATGGATATGAGCGGATGTGGTCTTTCTTCTGCTCCTGGAGCTAACTCGTGATTACTATTTGATGCATAGTGTGATTACTATTTGTGATACATAGATTATGATTAAGATTTGTGTTACATAGAGTGTAATTACTGTTTGTGATGCATAGAGTGTGATTAATATTTGTGTTAGAGTGTGATTACTATATCTTTCATGTTGAAGGCTTCAGTCACGGACAAAAGTCCACATCAAGGTCGGGCCTTAATTGAGATACAGAGAGAATCATGAAACGTTAAAAGAAAAGACAAGGGAAAGTATTTACGAATCTTTAGTGGGAATATTATTTGTGTTGCATATATAGTTATCATTATTTGTGTTACATAAAGCATGTGATTACAATTTGTGTTATATATAAGGTGATTACTATTTGCTACATATACCGTGTGATTACAGTTTGTGTTACATATAAAGTGATTACTATTTGTGTTACATATAGTGTGATTACAATTTGTGTTACATATAGAGTGATCACTATTTTTGTTACATATAGCGTGTGATTACAATTTGTGTTACATATAAAGTGATTATTATTTGTGTTACATATAGTGTGATCACCATTTGTGTTATAGTACAAATTCTATTTGTGCTAGGGGAAGAGAGCGTTTCTCGTGTTGCCCCATCTCTAAACTTTGTAGATATGTATCATGTCTATATTCTTTTATGTGTAAACACACACACACACATGCGTACACCAACCTATGTCATGATAAGCCTCAAGGGTAGGGTGAACAACTGGGTTGGAAGTGGGCCAAGCGCCATTTCCAGGACTCAGAGTCATGCTCGCCCGACCCTGGACTAACTCATGGTCAACAATGCTAGCCACCACATCATGTTGACCCACGTGTATGTGTGTGACTGATATTTGTGATTATTATTTTATCTTACGGGGAGAGAGGTTTGCATTCTTCTTGCTCCGTCTCTTTACCTTGTACATGTGCACCATATCTTTACTTTTATGATTGTGCGCGCAAACACACAAGCCAGTTTAAGCCACGTATCGACCAGCGATGTGAACAAGCTGAGCACCAGGGTTGGAGGTAAGCTGACTCCCACGTTTACTATCCGAACTCCTGCAAATCAGACTCCAGGCCTGCCACGTGTTGAGTCATTGTGTGTGTGTGTGTGTGTGTGTGTGTGTGTGTGTGTGAGAGAGAGAGAGAGAACAAGGAAGTAGTATTCTTATCTAAACAAGTTTGTGCTGCTCTCTTGTATATTGAAGAAGAAAGAAATATTTTTCTGAGATATTGAAGTATTCATAGTAACACAATATTCTTTTTAACACGAAGGATATTACTATTAACCTGACAGCCATCGGAGGGTAGTAGGATTGGGCTGATAATTCTGGCAGTGGTTGGGAAGTCTGCAGCCACTACCACAATATAACCATCAGCAGTGTTGACGGTATGGTCTCTGAAGGGTGGCCTCCTGCTGTCTCGCGCCTGAGTCAGGTTGAAAGATGCTGTTCCTCTCCAACCACACAGATTGTCATCTTCAAAAGTGCATCTCAAAGGATAATCCTCTGGGAAAATTGTAGAGAAGAATTCCAATATAAATCCATGATTACTTAATAGTAATGAATGATAGAAGAGTAAATACGTTAATAGTAATTACAGAACTACCTCATCTATAATAAATGTATAGATTTCTATATGTAGCCTTGTAGAGCTAGATCACAAAAAAAAATGAATGAATTATAATATTTTGCCTAACACTAAAGACAATATACAGGTATTGTACCTGACACAGAAGACAGTATTATTTACATAGATTTGTCCTCTTGTTATATCCATATTGAGATCTTGTATCACTTTGTATTGTTCATGAACATAGATTGAAATACAAGAAGAAACTAATTTACTGAGAGATCTGGCAACATGAAGTAACAGAACCACAGATTTTTAACTCACATTATCCAGTACTTACCACAACTGGCTTCATCTGTATAGTCTCCACAGTCATCAGTGAAGTCACACAAAGCTTCAGCCGGAGAACAAGCCTGGTTTTCACACATGATGTATCCAGCAGGTAGCTCACTGCACACAGGAGGAGAATTACAGTTTGAGAATTCCATCTCGTCAACTGCTATCATCTCTAATGGATCTCCAGAACTTGATGCTTCAATCAACACTCGGTACGAAGAAGGAATACGTCCAACGGGAAGTTCCAGTGTCTGCCATTGTTCAATGTGGCTTTGAGCTCTGAACAGTATGGTCAAGTCTGACCCTCCATGTTCCAGATACACGTTTAATTTGGGACCTTTTACAGAAAAAGATAAAAACAATCAGATTACCTTCAGGTAAAGAGAACAAAATGTACATTATTAAAGATTTCATGAACACAGTAGTTGATTATGGTGAATGCTCTTTCTTAATCCCCCTAAACTGTAACATCAAAGGAAAATAAGAAGCAATGTGCAATAACAAAAGTCTATGAAGAAAATTACATTAATGATTAGAAACATCTATAATAAAAGTAAGTTCCTCATTGCTAACTAGTTTCTGTAAAGTCTGTCTTCTGTTCTGAAAAAAGATAATCAAAGAACGTAAAGCAAGTTAGGATACTTTATCTTCTCTTATCATAAGTATGGTAAGACTTGCTGGAAATATTTTGCACCAATAAACCCCAATTTTTATGTTTTCTCTTTTCTTGATACGGATACACTGTACTAATTTATGGCCTTTGAAAATTATGGCAACATTGCATCTCTGCTTTGGCTCTGCATCATATGTGATCATATAGAAAAGACGTAAATTCTCCTGGCATCACTCCTAATACACCTCCAGATATTTTGAAGCGCCTGACAATAACCATGATATAATCGTACGAGACAGATTATAATTAGACTGGAGGAAACTTAACGAACGTTCGACAAACCAGGGAGTGGAAGAGTTCGTTATGGTAATCATCTTCACATCTCTCACTTCCACATTCTTTGATAGACAGACAGATGATAGAAAAGAAGTGAATATATGCACGTAAAGAGATAATGACTCAGCAGCGTTCTGTGTGCACTATCTATATGTCTTTTTACTTGATTAAAGAAAACATTTAATTGAAATATTGTAGTCAGTATATCATGCTCTTGATCAGTCGGTGATGCAAAATGGATTCGTAGCAAAAGTGTATGACCATACACAATTAACTTGTCGTCTGTGAATGTAAAGGAAACAGTGGTCTCTCTAGTTGTCTGATAATAATGTTATGATCAATATGTGATAAATACAGTTATCCCATTATGAAGAAAGAAAGACTTACATCACAAACATAAGAAATGCTACAATCCACCGAGTGAGGCTGCTTTGTGGTTATGGTGAACAAATGACTAACTAAAATGAACGTCTGCTTCAGCTACAGGAACTGTTGTTTTTTATTCAAATACTTTACGATGCTTCTCTTGTGTTCATAATCCTGGTGATGTGCAGAAGCATGTTGTAATCAGTACATCACAAATGTCTAATTCTTTTTAAGACGTGAATTAGGATTATGCGAATATTTTCACGAGATAAGACTTTTAGGAGGAATAGAAAGGTAAAATACTTCTTCCTCTCACTTGTGTATATATTGTGAGTATGTCAAAACATACAGTTTATACTTACCAGGTTCCTCGAGAGCAGACAGTATGTAGTCCATGAGCAGTGTACAGGTGTGATGTGCTGGCTGTAGAACACGTGTCAGGAGGCGTGGCTGGTTGAATACAAGACCTTCTTTCTCTTTTACTTCCATGCGCGAGATATGAGGATCCTCTGGGATTCCAATTTCTTGGAAAAAAGTAAAAAGGTTGGGATACGTCTCTTTCAAAGTTATGAAATTCTACAGTTCACCATGATAAGATCATAGTGAGTGAGGATATCTAAGCACAAGATATATACAGAAAAAAATAAGAGAGGAGATAAGTATTAAACCTGTCAAATCAACAATGTTTATCATTCATATAAGCAAGTTGGTATCTGTCATACCAGCCTGGAGCCTACGCCACCATAGGTGTGTGTTATCTTCTGAGGTTTCAACGCTTCTCCAGCCACAAGTATCTTCAGAGAAGTCACACGTGCCACACCACCTCTCATCTTCTTCATGGATGCATTCAGGATTGTAATTACACACCTGACGTGAAAGTAGACCAAAAGTCAATTTCTGATGTTGCTCAGTAGCTGCCGGTAATATATCTAACATCAAATTCAATTTAAGACAAAGATTTCTGTCGACAAAAGTGGTGTCAACATTTGAATGTTAACGCTCTGGTCGGGCACGGGTAAAGGCATATATTTGTAACGACAGGCAGGTGGTCATGCCTAAGGTATAACATTATTCATTTTGTATCATGTGCATCTCCGAAATCAACTTGAAAGCAATTTGCTTTACTTAACCACAGTCAACTAAGTTTCCAGCCACATCACAGACCGTTATGATTCTTACAATTACTACGTGCAGACTCTGCCGTCTGCTCTCTGGTTACAGATATTGTGTAAGATATTCTCAGACGAGTTATGTAACTACCTGCACCCATGAGAAGCCATTCTCCTTGCAGTGGGAGTTGTAAAGGTCAGGTGAAGGACGATAATGTGAAGACCGTTAGTGGAGATAAGGGTGTAGTGAAGATGACCTTTAACTTGACCCACGAGAGTTAGGAAAAAGACTTTTGACCTGGAGGCTAGTGATATTAATGATTTGACAATGTTGTCTCTGAAGTAGATTTAGTTGTATGGAGAATGAAGTGGAAGCATGGGAGTGTCTTGCTCCAGAGTCGATACCTTCATGGGCGGAATGAAACATACTGTATTCTCTGTCAAAATTTGACATTTTCTGTTATCAGTGCATCGACGCAGGAAACTGCACTCGGCAAGCTTGTAAACCATTGAATATTATGTCACAAACCAAACTTTAGAAAGTAACAAACCTGATTCTGTGGGATGGTGTGACCATCATCACAGCGGAAGTCTGGAAGAGTAGAGTTATCTACACAGAGTCCAGCATAAAGTTCTAAGTCATCCAAAGCCACAACGTTGACACGTCCAGTCACGCCCGCCACAGTGAATGCTAACCACTGCTGTGGGGAGTTTCTAATACCAACCTGGAAGCGAGAGTTAACACAGTTATATGAATATCATCTTAAATGAATAGACATCAAAGAGAAAAATCTTCTTCCCATGCACATCTACATGTTGTCCTATTCTAAACACATCCACTAGCATGCACATCACAACAAAAGTGTAAGGAGACAGGCTAACTAGGTTCTTTTAAATGCTAAATGACCATTGAAGCAAGCTCTATACAGCAATCCGCTACTTCACTTGCTAATTGCTCTACATATCATCTCATAAAAAGGACTTTCGAAACCCATAAAAACACTCAGACAGATGGGTAGCAACTCTGGCAGACACCGAACTGGAGGGGACCAAGGACACATGCCGAGGGAACCTCCTCAGCTTGGTTAATGGTGACACGCTAGGACCCTGGGCTGGGTTAGGTACTGCAACTACTAATGGTACCTTTCATCTCTGTAAATGATTTGCCAGATGCAGCAGAATCATACCTGAATATTTTGCTGACGAAAAAGCACAAGATGGAGTTGCGAATTAAGAGAGACTGAAAAATATTTTAAAGAATACTAAAGAAAATGCAGTAGCAGTCAAACGAACGGTGATGAAAATCTGATCATGGGACATCAGACGATATGAAGATGGAAAGTGGATTAAACAGATGGGCCGAGAGTACCATGATAGGGGAAGCAAGAAAAGTGCTGTGAGAGGCACTTACACGCTAACTTCATGCTGAGATAGTTAGTATCCAGAACATAATCAATGGAGAAAAATTATATTTTGGTTAGAGTTAAAATCACCATCAAGTATAAAGACAATAAGATGTTCAAGAAGATATGCAAAACACACATTTGACTAAGGCTGAAATACGCTACAACAATCTGGTCTTCTTATCTAAGCAAACACAGACAACTGTTGGAAAGAATCCAGAAGAATTTGACAAGAATCATTCTGTAGCTGAAGGAAATGAGTTACACAAGGAGGGAGGTACGGGTGGCAGGGGGACCCGGGGTAAGGGAGGCAGGAGGACCCGGGGTAAGAGAAGCAGGGGGACCCGGGGTAAGGGAGGCAAGGGGGCCCGAGGTAAGGGAGGCAGGGGGACCCGGGGTAAGGGTGGCAGGGGGACCCGGGGTAAGGGAGGCAGGGGGACCCGGGGTAAGGGAGGCAGGAGGACCCGGGGTAAGGGAGGCAGGAGGCCCCCGGTTAAGGGATGCAGGAGGACCCGGGGTAAGGGAGGCAGGAGGACCCGGGGTAAGGGAAGCAGGGGGACCCGGGGTAAGGGAGGCAGGAGGACCCGGGGTAAGGGAGGCAGGAGGCCCCCGGTTAAGGGATGCAGGAGGACCCGGGGTAAGGGAGGCAGGAGGACCCGGGGTATGGGAGGCAGGAGGACCCGGGGTAAGGGAGGCAGGGGGATCCGGGGTAAGGGAGGCAGGAGGACCCGGGGTAAGGGAGGCAGGAGGCTCCCGGTTAAGGGATGCAGGAGGACCCGGGGTAAGGGAGGCAGGAGGACCCGGGGTAAGGAAGGCAGGAGGACCCGGGGTAAGGGAGGCAGGAGGACCCGGGGTAAGGGAGGCAGGAGGACCCGGGGTAAGGGAGGCAGGGGGACCCGGGGTAAGGGAGGCAGGGGGACCCGGGGTAAGGGAAGCAGGGGGACCCGGGGTAAGGGAGGCAGGGGGACCCGGGGTAAGGGAGGCAGGAGGACCCGGGGTAAGGGAGGCAGGAGGACCCGGGGTAAGGGAGGCAGGGGGACCCGGGGTAAGGGAGGCAGGAGGACCCGGGGTAAGGGAGGCAGGAGGACCCGGGGTAAGGGAGGCAGGAGGACCCGGGGTAAGGGAGGCAGGAGGACCCGGGGTAAGGGAGGCAGGGCGTCTTGAGGATTAAGAGAACAACGGGACAGATTGTAGGGCTGAGGAAGGAGCGGCAGTGAGATGTAAGGTTTACGTAATGTGGGCAACTCGTACATTGTCGCACGTGGGACTGAGGGCCAACATAACATACAACCAGCGGCCTGACACCCACGGCAGAGACGCAGGTAGCGTAATGGCTCTAAGCTAAATGACAGTGATATAATGAGGGCCATCATCATGCACAGGATTTATGATTTCCAGGGAAATGTGCTTGGTGGGGTCAGTGACCAACTGGCAATAGAACTAGAACTCGCACAAGGTATTGACGATACTGACAGTAGACACTTGCCTGTCTGTTTACCTAATGACTCGTTGTTTACTGAACAGTTATTTTTCAGCACATTTATGATGCAAAGCTCAATACTTGACCAACCTGGATACGTTGCCAGCGAAGTCCCTGAGATCCTTCAATTGTTGTCAGCACAATTGTCCCACCAGCATCTATGGCCTTTAACTGCAGCCTACCAACCTGAGGAAAAAGTGACGATGCATAATAAGAAAAATTATATCTATAATTTTACGTTACAAAGATCCTTCATAACGCAACTTGCACAGCGAAGACAGTGAACACTTACTTCTCTGTTATCTTACACACACACACGCACACGCACACGCACACACACACAGACACACACAGACACACACACACACAGACACACACAGACACACACAGACACACACACGAACACATAAAAATATCCAGCACCTCTTTGATTTGAAGCTGTTTTCTGATAATCAGTTAAGTGGCCACTATTATGACCTCCCAGTCCTAGTATGTCTGTAATAGATCAGTTGTGCATCTTCAGCCGTATGGTTCCCGAAAGTCAGTAAACTGTTTATTCATCTATCTATTTATCTATTTATATGCACTTTTTGCACAGCCTCCAACCGCCTCTAAACGTATTATTTGAACAAATCAAAAAACTTCTAACTAATGCGATATAAAAAGATTGTGGTTGAAGGAGCTGAAGAAGGTGTGATAGAATGGTTTGGGCATATGGAAAGAATGAGTGAGGAAAAGGTGACAAAGAGGAATTATGTGTCAGAAATGGAGGAAATAAGGAGATTGAGGAAACCAAATTTGCAGATTGGAGGATGAAGTGAAAAAGAAATTGAGTGGTCGGAGTATGAACATGCAGGAGGGTGAATGGTTTTTACACGATAGAGTGAATTGGAAAGATGTGGTATATGAGGTCGATGTCCTGTCAATAGACTGAACCATGGCATGTGATGCGACAGAGGTAAACCAGAATGGCCACATTCGCTCACATCCATACTCTAGCTGTCATGTGAAGTACATTAAAACCACAACCCCTCTCCACAATTAGGCCCCACAGGCCTTTCCAAGGGTGCTACCTGGCGTCTTCAAATGCCTTGTTTCAGTACACTGACAACATGTCTACCCACCTCCTGCATATTGAAGCCCCGATTACTCAATATCTTTTATACTCTATCCCTCCACATCCACTTTGGTTAACCCGTTCTTCTTGTCCTCTCCACTTCTGACATATATTCTCTGTCTAGTTGAACTCATCCATTTTCTCTATATGTCCAAACAAGTTTAGCACACCTTCATTTTTCCTAACCATACTTTTATCATTACCACAGCTCTTTCTTACCCTTTCATTACTTACTCGATCAAACCACCTCGCACCAAATATTGTCCTCAAACATTCCATTTCCAACACATCTACCCTCCTCTACACAGCCTCATCCATAGCCCATGCCTCGCACTCATACAACATTGTTGGAACTACTATACCTTCAAATATACCCAATTTCGCTCTCCAAAATAACATCCTCTCTTTCCATACATTCTTCATTGCACCCAGAATTTACATCCCCTCACCCACCCTATGACACAAGTCTGCTTCCATGGTCCCATTTGCAGTCATGTCCACTCTTAGACATCTAAAACGCTTCACTTTCTCCAAATTTTCGACTAAACTGTCCATGTACCCTACCAAACTTAATGACCTTGCTGTTATTCACATTCACTCTCAACTTCCTCCTGGCACACACTCCTCTAAACTCAATCACCAACTTCTACAGTTTCTCACCTGAATCTGCCAACAGCGATGTATCATTAGCAAACAACTCACTCCCCATGACCCTTCATTCCTTAGAGACTGCATACTCGCCCCTCTCACCAAGACTCTCTTATCTACCTTCCTCACCAACCAATCCATAAACAAGTTAAACAGCCATGGTGATATGACATACCCCTGCCGCAGACCAACCTTCACTTGCAACCACTCTTCCTTTTCGTACACATGCCTTATAACCTGATTAACTTCTCACTGCTTCTAGCAGTTTCTTCCCACATCTTATATTCTTAAGTCTTTCCACAAGACAGCACCTCTACACCCTATCGCATGCTTTCTACAGACCCATGTATGCCATTTACAAATCCCTCCGTTTCTCTATGTTTTTGTCACAAAAAAAATTTCAAAGCAAACTCCTGATCCACACATCTTATACCACTCTGACGCCACATTGTCCCTCCCCAGTCTGATACTCTATTTATGCATCCACCCTCTCCATTGCTACTCTCCCATACAACTTACAAGGTATACTCAACAAACTTATACTTCCGCGGTATGAACATTCACCGTTCCTCCCCTTGCCTTTACATAATGGCACTATACATGCATTCCGTCAATCCCTAGGCACCTCGTTGTGATACATACAATGAAAATCCAAACCAACTAATTAACTCAGTCATCCTTTTTCTAAATACATTCAAGTGTAATATCGTCCACTCTACCAGACTGCCACATTTCATCTTACGCAAGGCTTTCACCAACTCTTCGCTTTACCAAACCACTCTCCATGACTCTCTCGCTTTGCACACAACCCCGACCAAAACACCCTATATCTGCCACTCTATCATTAACACATCTCACAGCTCTTCAAAACAGTATCTACAAATCCTCCTCACTTCATCACTTCCCTATTTGACCCCTTAACCGAAGTTCCCGTTTGTTATCTTGTCTTTTGTACAAAATGAACCTCTTTCCAAAACATCTTATTCCCTCCAAAGTTATATATTTCCTTACCCCAACTTTCATTTGCCCTCTTTTTCAACCAGTGCACCTACCTGCTGATTTCCTGCTACTTTCTTTTATCAACTTCCCAAATATCTGTAATCCTTCTCTGTAAGTACTACTTATATACTGCCCATATATCTCTTCATTTTCAATAGCGACTTTACTGCATCATCCCACCATTCACTACCTTCTCTAACTTGCTCACCTCACATCTTTCTCATGCCACATGTATCTCTTGCACATACCAGCACTGCTTCCTTAAATACCTCACATCCCTCATCCACTCCACTAGCTTTGTTTAGTCTTACCTTTCGCCGCCATTCTACACTCACTTTCGTTAGGCATCTCTTCACACAAGCCTGTTTTCCAAGATAATTTTCTCTACTGTCTTCTCACTCACAATGTTTCTTCTTTTCAGAAAACCTCTACAAATCTTCACCGTCGCCTCTACAAAGTCATGATGAGACATTCCATGGACTGCCCCTCTCAGCATAATCACTAATAAAAGTCTTCTGCACGCCTATCAATAGGATTGGAATCCATTAATGCCAGCTGACCATCTATTCTAATCACACATATATAATCAGTTACACCAAGTATTCCCGATAATCAGTACCTTTTCAGCATCTTCATTACATAACTCCACAAGCTGCTCACTATTTCTTCCCCTTTACCCTTGAGCTTTGATTCACTCAGAGCAGGAACACCCAGGTTTCTTTCCTCAAACATACTGCCTATCTCTCCTCTCTTTTTATGTTGGTTACATCCACATACATTCAGACGCCCCAGCTTGAGTCATTGGGGAAGATAAACACACACACACACACACACACACACACACACATATATATATATATATATATATACATATATATATATTTTTTTCGCCCCCTCCCCCACCCTATGATCCACTTCCGCTTCCATAGTTCCATCCGCTGCCAGATCCACTCCCAGATATCTAAAACACTTCACTTCCTCCAGTTTTTCTCCATTCAAACTCACCTCCCAATTGACTTGACCCTCAACCCTACTGTACCTAATAACCTTGCTCTTATTCACATTTACTCTTAACTTTCTTCTTTCACACACTTTACCAAACTCAGTCACCAGCTTCTGCAGTTTCTCACATGAATCAGCCACCAGCGCTGTATCATCAGCGAACAACAACTGACTCACTTCCCAAGCTCTCTCATCCCCAACAGACTTCATACTTGCCCCTCTTTCCAAAACTCTTGCATTTACCTCCCTAACAACCCCATCCATAAACAAATTAAACAACCATGGAGACATCACACACCCCTGCCGCAAACCTACATTCACTGAGAACCAATCACTTTCCTCTCTTCCTACACGTACACATGCCTTACATCCTCGATAAAAACTTTTCACTGCTTCTTACAACTTTCCTCCCACACCATATATTCTTAATACCTTCCACAGAGCATCTCTATCAACTCTATCATATGCCTTCTCCAGATCCATAAATGCTACATACAAATCCATTTGCTTTTCTAAGTATTTCTCACATACATTCTTCAAAGCAAACACCTGATCTACACATCCTCTACCACTTCTGAAACTACACTGCTCTTCCCCAATCTGATGCTCTGTACATGCCTTCACCCTCTCAATCAATACCCTCCCATATAATTTACCAGGAATACTCAACAAACTTATACCTCTGTAATTTGAGCACTCACTCTTATCCCCTTTGCCTTTGTACAATGGCACTATGCACGCATTCCGCCAATCCTCAGGCACCTCACCATGAGTCATACATACATCAAATAACCTTACCAACCAGTCAACAATACAGTCACCCCCTTTTTTAATAAATTCCACTGCAATACCATCCAAACCTGCTGCCTTGCCGGCTTTCATCTTCCGCAAAGCTTTCACTACCTTTTCTCTGTTTACCAAATCATTTTCCCTAACCCTCTCACTTTGCACACCACCTCGACCAAAACACCCTATATCTGCCACTCTATCATCAAACACATTCAACAAACCTTCAAAATACTCACTCCATCTCCTTCTCACATCACCACTACTTGTTATCACCTCCCCATTTGCGCCCTTCACTGAAGTTCCCATTTGCTCCCTTGTCTTACGCACTTTATTTACCTCCTTCCAGAACATCTTTTTATTCTCCCTAAAATTTAATGATACTCTCTCACCCCAACTCTCATTTGCCCTTTTTTCACCTCTTGCACCTTTCTCTTGACCTCCTGTCTCTTTCTTTTATACATCTCCCACTCAATTGCATTTTTTCCCTGCAAAAATCGTCCAAATGCCTCTCTCTTCTCTTTCACTAATACTCTTACTTCTTCATCCCCCCACTCACTACCCTTTCTAATCAACCCACCTCCCACTCTTCTCATGCCACAAGCATCTTTTGCGCAATCCATCACTGATTCCCTAAATACATCCCATTCCTCCCCCACTCCCCTTACTTCCATTGTTCTCACCTTTTTCCATCCTGTACTCAGTCTCTCCTGGTACTTCCTCACACAGGTCTCCTTCTCAAGCTCACTTACTCTCACCACCCTCTTCACCCCAACATTCACTCTTCTTTTCTGAAAACCCATACAAATCTTCACCTTAGCCTCCACAATATAATGATCAGACATCCCTCCAGTTGCACCTCTCAGCACATTAACATCCAAAAGTCTCTCTTTCGCACGCCTGTCAATTAACACGTAATCCAATAACGCTCTCTGGCCATCTCTCCTACTTACATAAGTATACTTATGTATATATATATATATATATATATATATATATATATATATATATATATATATATATTTTTTTTTTTTTTTTTCATACTTTGTCGCTGTCTCCCGCGTTTGCGAGGTAGCGCAAGGAAACAGACGAAAGAAATGGCCCAACCCCCCCCCCATACACATGTATATACATACGTCCACACACGCAAATATACATACCTACACAGCTTTCCATGGTTTACCCCAGACGCTTCACATGCCCTGATTCAATCCACTGACAGCACGTCAACCCCGGTATACCACATCGCTCCAATTCACTCTATTCCCTGCCCTCCTCTCACCCTCCTGCATGTTCAGGCCCCGATCACACAAAATCTCTTTCACTCCATCCTTCCACCTCCAATCTAGTCTCCCTCTCCTCCTTGCTCCCTCCACCTCCGACACATATATCCTCTTGGTCAATCTTTCCTCACTCATCCTCTCCATGTGCCCAAACCACTTCAAAACACCCTCTTCTGCTCTCTCAACCACGCTCTTTTTATTTCCACACATCTCTCTTACCCTTACGTTACTCACTCGATCAAACCACCTCACACCACACATTGTCCTCAAACATCTCATTTCCAGCACAATATTTATATATATATATATATATATATATATATATATATATATATATATATATATATATATATATATATATATATATATATATAAAACACTTTACTTCTAGTTTTTCTCCATTCAAACTTACCTCCCAATCGACTTGACCCTCAACCCTACTGTACCTAATTACCTTGCTCTTATTCACATTTACTCAACTTTCTTCTTTCACACACTTTACCAAACTCAGTCACCAGCTTCTGCAGTTTCTCACATGAATCAGCCACCAGCGCTGTATCATCAGCGAACAACAACTGACTCACTTCCCAAGCTCTCTCATCCCCAACAGACTTCATACTTGCCCCTCTTTCCAAAACTCTTGCATTCACCTCCCTAACAACCCCATCCATAAACAAATTAAACAACCATGGAGACATCACACACCCCTGCCGCAAACCTACATTCACTGAGAACAAATCACTTTCCTCTCTTCCTACACGTACACACGCCTTACATCCTCGATAAAAACTTTTCACTGCTTCTAACAACTTGCCTTCCATGGAACCATGGAAGCGGAAGTGGATCATAGGGTGGGGGAGGGGGCGAAAATCCTGGGAGCCTTGAAGAATGTGTGGAAGTCGAGAACATTTTATCGGAAAGCAAAAATGGGTATGTTTGAAGGAATATTGGTTCCAACAATGTTGTATAGTTGCGAGGCGTGGGCTATGGATAGAGTTGTGCGCAGGAGGATGGATGTGCTGGAAATGAGATGTTTGAGGACAATGTGTGGTGTGAGGTGGTTTGATCGAGTAAGTAACGTAAGGGTAAGAGAGATGTGTGGAAATAAAAAGAGCGTGGTTGAGAGAGCAGAAGGGTGTTTTGAAATGGTTTGGGCACATGGAGAGAATGAGTGAGGAAAGATTGACCAAGAGGATATATGTGTCGGAGGTGGAGGGAACGAGGAGAAGTGGGAGACCAAATTGGAGGTGGAAAGATGGAGTGAAAAAGATTTTGTGTGATCGGGGCCTGAACATGCAGGAGGGTGAAAGGAGGGCAAGGAATAGAGTGAATTGGATCGATGTGGTATACCGGGGTTGACGTGCTGTCAGTGGATTGAATCAGGGCATGTGAAGCGTCTGGGGTAAACCATGGAAAGCTGTGTAGGTATGTATATTTGCGTGTGTGGACGTATGTATATACATGTGTATGGGGGTGGGTTGGGCCATTTCTTTCGTCTGTTTCCTTGCGCTACCTCGCAAACTCGGGAGACAGCGACAAAGCAAAAAAAAAAAAAAATATATATATATATATGTATATATATATATATATATATATATATATATATATATATATATATATATATATATATATATATATATAAATTGAATGGTATTGCAGTGGAATTTATTAATAAAGGGGGTGACTGTATTGTTGACTGGTTGGTAAGGTTATTTAATGTATGTATGACTCATGGTGAGGTGCCTGAGGATTGGCGGAATGCGTGCATAGTGCCATTGTACAAAGGCAAAGGGGATAAGAGTGAGTGCTCAGATTACAGAGATATATATACATATATATATATATATATATACATATATATATATATATATATATATATATATATATATATATATATATATATATATATATATATATATATATATCACGGTAATAATTTATTAGATCATTCTTATGGCATCATTTTCAAATATTTCACCATGAGCAGTGCTCCCTATATCTTACCTTGTCACCAAACATATGCAGCCAGAACGAGAAACAAGCATCTTTTTCTGTAGTAAATATTTCTGAGAGCATTGTGGCCGTGGCGGCGTCTGGGGCAGCATCATAGAAGTACAGGTAGTGTCCGTATGGTGTGCCAGTTGTGTGATCATACGGCGGAGCATTACCATACCCGGGAGCCTGACTTGGATCATCCGTCACGTGACCTGGTTGACCGTTGTAATGATTAGATAATGACACAAAGTACTTGATCATAACAGCTCGTCCTACTCTATATAAGGTATTCCTTCATGTTTTTGTTCTTAAACATTATTGTTGCTTCTGAACTAAAAGTGTGCATGTAAATACCACGACCTGCTAGTGGAGGGGGTTACCTATAAAACCAACATATAGATCACACACACACACACACACACACACACACACACACACACACACACTCGTGCTCACATCCCTCTCTTCAGTATACATTCTTATGTTATTCATTTAAGGAACAATGAGATTTCTCTTGTTAGTTATTTTATCAATATACCAGAAATTCTGAATACTGTTCTTTCAGTGATTTTATCAACATCAATAATTACAACATTCCCTCCATCATCACGTTAACTACCCTTATCTCCCCCTCATTATCATAGTCCTCCAATATCATCATTCCCTAAGCTGTGCTTCTCCACCTGAGCTGTGCCGTCTCCACCTGAGCTGTGCTTCACCTGAGCTCTGCTGTCTTCACCTAAGCTGTAGTGTCCCCACCTGAGCTGTGCTGTCTTCACCTGAGCTGTGCTTTCTCCACCTGAGCTGTGCTATCTCCACATGAGCTGTGCTTCTCCACCTGAGCTGTGCTGTCTTCACCTAAGCTGTGGTGTCCCCACCTGAGCTGTGGTGTCTTCACCTGAGCTGTGCTGTTTTCACCTGAGCTGTGCTTCTCCACCTGAGCTGTGCTGTCTTCACCTAAGCTGTGGTGTCCCCACCTGAGCTGTGCTGTCTCCACCTGAGCTGTGCTGTCTTCACCTAAGCTGTGGTGTCCCCACCTGAGCTGTGCTGTCTTCACCTGAGCTGTGCTTCTCCACCTGAGCTGTGCTGTCTTCACCTAAGCTGTGGTGTCCCCACCTGAGCTGTGCTGTCTTCACCTGAGCTGTGCTGTTTTCACCTGAGCTGTGCTGTCTTCACCTAAGCTGTGGTGTCCCCACCTGAGCTGTGCTGTCTTCACCTGAGCTGTGCTGTCTTCACCTGAGCTGTGCTTCTCTACCTGAGCTGTGCTGTCTTCACCTAAGCTGTGGTGTCCCCACCTGAGCTGTGCTGTCTTCACCTGAGCTGTGCTGTTTTCACCTGAGCTGTGCTTCTCCACCTGAGCTGTGCTGTCTTCACCTAAGCTGTGGTGTCCCCACCTGAGCTGTGCTGTTTTCACCTGAGCTGTGCTGTCTTCACCTAAGCTGTGGTGTCCCCACCTGAGCTGTGCTGTCTTCACCTGAGCTGTGCTGTCTTCACCTGAGCTGTGCTTCTCTACCTGAGCTGTGCTGTCTTCACCTAAGCTGTGGTGTCCCCACCTGAGCTGTGCTGTCTTCACCTGAGCTGTGCTGTTTTCACCTGAGCTGTGCTGTCTCCACCTGAGCTATGCTTCTCCACCTGAGCTGTGCTGTCTTCACCTAAGCTGTGGTGTCCCCACCTGAGCTGTGCTGTCTTCACCTGAGCTGTGCTGTTTTCACCTGAGCTGTGCTGTCTCCAGACTTGACCTCTCAAATAACCATTGCAACCATTAGCTGGCAAGTTTTTTCTTCCACATTCCTTTCATTTTCAACTTCGAGATGGAGTTGCTACTCTTTCCACCTCATCCAACTTATTCTCATCCATAAATAATTTACAATAAATGAGTCGGTTTTAAGCAAAAGTGAAAAGAAACCATTTAATTAGACCATCATCTGCCTATCGTCACCCATTTCTAAACTGCCTACCTCAGGTCGGCGGGTTAGGCGTACATATCAGTATACGTATCATAGCCTCATTAGATACACGCGGAACCTACGCCCATGATTTGCTGTAGAGCGCTGTAGGAGGAATTTTGGTCAGACACTTCTATATTCACTTGTTAGTAGCCACTACCCACTGCCCACCTGTACCTTCCTGTCGATGACATAATGCAGTCAAAATGCCACCAAAAGCTGTTCCAGTCTTAAGTTTCGAACACGAGTGGTCGGTCGTCAGTAGGAAACTCAACGAAGAAAGTGCTTTGACATCTATCATTTCCAAATTCTTTGAGTCCCTCCTCAACTCCCATATTCTCGCATCTTGAACCTCACAGTCTTCTCTCTGATCACCAGTAGCTTCCGAAACACCAGACCATTGTTGGCATTCTTTCCTATTTTACTAATGTCTTGTCATTTACCATCAAAGATTCTGGGGTATCCCATATCGTTGCGAAAGCTTTTGACAGGGTGTGGCATCGGGGTCTCATCTCTATACTTTATTTCTCCATATCCTTCTGTTCTGCTCCTTCTTGTCTGACTCGATCTACTTCTCGTGTCGACACAACATCCCTAGTAAACTCAGACTTGGACAGGATATCACAGAGCGGTAGACGGAATCTGGTTAAGTTTAATGCCTCCAAGACCCAGTTTCTACCCATCTCTCCATTGAAAATTCCTCACACCTTTCTTTTCACCTTCGACGGTTCTGATATTCACCAACTGGCTTAGTGAACAAACTTGGTATTACTGTAACATACATCCACTCTGGCATGTATACCCTACATTACGGGAATAGCGACATCTATCTCTACGTAACTGGCAATCCTCTTTACGCCGAAATTTCTTTTCCTCCAGACAGTTTCTCCCTTTATAGAAGGGACTGATCCGCCCTTGTGTGGAGTAGTGCTCACACATCTGGGGCAGTTTTAGCTCTGCATCCTTACTTGACAAAGTCGAATAGAAAACGGTCAAATTTACAAACTCTCTCAGGCTAACTTCAAATCTTGACCCCTTGCTTTGCACTGGTTTTTGGCTTACTTTCCTTCTTCTATAGGTATCACTTTGGTTATTGAATCAGAGATTCGGTTACTTGTGTGCCCCTATCCACTGGCTAGAACACGCAATTTTCGGCTGGCTGTTGCCTCATATGATAACTAATTGGCCATCAGCAAGTCAAGGGTGGGCCGTTTTGATAATTGTTTCTTTCTCTAATACTTCGAAGCTCTGGAACTTTCTACCCATTCATGTGTTTCCGAATAACTATGACGTGGCATGATTAAAAAAGACAGGTTGTTTACTTCTTTGAAATTCGTAGAAACTTTCCCTTTTCTCATCCTTTTTCCGTTCATTAACCTCATTACATTTCAGTCAAGGCCCGGCCTTGATGTGGACTTGTATCCGTGACTGGAGCCGCCAACGTGAAAAAGAAAAAGTTGGAAACAGGTTACAAGAACCAACTTGAGACCGAGAACTTGGAGCTGAAATTATTCCAGTCATATTACTGCGCCAGATCATCACATGAAGAATATCTCAGGCACGTCACAACTTGACCTTGATTATTCAGGTACAAGAACAATACATTCTCAACGTACACTGGCGTATGATACAGCAACCTGGTATCCTCACAGGGACAAACACGTAAGAGAAAATATGAAACAGAACGCAATGAAATGGTGCTAGAATTAGGTTGAATGACCCGTGAGGTAAGAGAAAAGTCATGGACAAACCTTAATGGCAAATGAGAAGGATCATTAGGGACATAACAACAAACTTTTACAATTCCTCAAAGACCGGGATGTTAACACTTACCAATTTTTCGGACCTAATGGGACTCCAAATGTAGAGAATTCAACAGGTACTTAAAGGACAGATGGAATATGAAAGACGAAAAAAAAATCAGCAACTGATTAATTAACATTAGGGACGCGTAGAGAAATGATCACGTAATAAGGTTATCACCGCAAGATTTAAACTGCTGTTTGAGAGAGAAGTAGAATTGAAAGGTTTGGTGTCATACGTGTAAAGCTCTGCAGAACTGGTAATTACTTACCGTTGCTCCATTTGTCGCTCTCCACATTCTGCCATAAACATGTGCCACCTTCAAAGTCGCAAGAAACTGGGTCAGGACAGCCTCCAGGATTCAGAGTAAAATCATCAATTCCAATGAATCCGATACCAAGGTCAACCACAACTCTACATTCCACCTGCCAAGCCCCTGCAGCCAGCACTGGAATCCTGGACAAATGATGAAATGTCAATATTAAAAGCGCTAATAATAGCTACAACTCTACTGTACATTTCCTATATATATCACTGGAACTTCTCTGACACATCTGGATACCTCCAGTTGTTGTAATCTACTTCACTTGCTTTCATAACATTATTATTTCATTCATCAATTCCAAGAAAAAGTAGACTACAATCTTCGATTGAATTAATGTTAGTAACTCTGAAATATCTTACAAATATTTTCGATATTCAAAATGACTTACTTTCAAAATGATTTGGATATTATTAGTCTCAGCATAAAGTTGCTTCAAAAACACACTATTTGTACACTAGATTATCTTTGCTGAAGGCCGACACGTCAACGGCAAAACATGCACAGTTATGACCATCTCGAATAAGAAAATATGGAATGAAAAAAGAATGAAGGAATTGATACAACTAAGGAGTTTTTAGACTTCTCTCTTCAAGGTAAGAAGGTTAAGGGAAAACGGGACGACGAAAGAAAGAAAAGATTCCCATTGATTTATTTTTCCAAGAAAGAAGCAGGTATTATAGCGACCAATCCTCGTATGGCCAGTCTCTACACAGAAACTATGGAATGCAGCAGTCTGACGCGTGCCACAGGCTCGTCTTGGGGACAGGATCTTGTGGATAACTCAAGAGAACAGTGCGAGAAATGATAGCTATAACACGTTTAGAGGACAGCAAAGGCGGACAGAAAGGGATGGCTGAAGAGAGATTTCTGGAAAATTAATGAAACGGAAGAATATTGATTCTAACAGTGCGGGCAGTGCTCCATGATGGGGAGATTGTATCCCACGTAGATATGACACAGCTGCTCACAAGAGAAACGATTACGGCACCTGACCAAACCTGCAGATTTTGTGACGTTAAGTATGAGGGGTTCAAGAAGAGAGTGGAGGATATGGTCACGCCCAACATGTTTGTTAATGCAACATAAATTGTGGTGGTCCGAAACTTAGCAAAGAGATGGAAATGACTGAAAGGAAGAGATGGAGGTAAAACTTGCGTTATAATGCTATTGAGTTTTAGCAGGTCATTGATTCCCAATTAAGAAGTGCCATACATGTCCGGATTTAAGAAACAATATTTGTTTAGAAAAAAGAACAAGAGAGTTAGAGTGAGAAGGTGGAGGAAAGCGCGTTGAAATACATAGAGCGGGATGGTCGCTGTGAGGAAATAGAACATAAGGGTCAGTACAGTTGTCACTCAGGAGGAGAGAGTTCCTCTCATGTGAAAGATAAGTAATGATATCTGGAAGTAATGCCTATAAAACAACCGTTCACAAATATGATGATAATGAACCATATAAAAACTACATAAAACAAGGATGTACATCAGGTCACTAGAAGATCTTAGAAAACTAGATAAAAAATTGCCACTACAGTCGTGTTCCAGTAACGCGGGTCATGTGTGGCGAGTCACCTGAAAAAAGTTATTCGTTAACAAAGTCATAACTCAAAAATATATTTGAACATACAGATATTCAGTAGATAAATGTATGAGAATAATAAGACACATTGACACAAATCTGCAGCACATCTGTTAAACTAACAGTTAATATAACACCGTACCCAAGCGCCTCACCCTCATTCCGTTAACATCTGACCACTGTCTTGATCCCTAACCACTGCCACAACTGAATCCTGCCACTACTGAACCCTGCCACTACTGAACCCTGCTACTACTGGACCTTGCCGCCACTGAACCTTGCCGCCACTGAGCCTTGCCACTACTGAACCCTGCCACCACTGAACCTTGCCACTACCGAACCGTGCCACTACTGAACCTTGACACTACTGAACCCTGCAACTACTAAACCCTGCCACTACTGAACCCTGCCACCACTGAACCTTGCCTCTTCTGAACCTTGCCACTACTGAACCCTGCCACTACTAAACCTTGCCACTACTGAACCCTGCCACTACTGAACCTTGCCACTACTGAACCTTGCCACTACTGAACTCTGCCACTACCGAGCCCTTCCGTTATTCACATGTCTTCCCCGTGGATCCTCTGACAACAATCTTATTCTAGTACTTATTTCTTTCTTCTTATAACCTCTCTTCTGTTAGGGTCAAGTATACAAACACTTGCAGAGCACAATTCAATTTTCATTTTCTTATAACTTTATTCTTTCACCCGAGATGACCTAGGATGCAGGGTGTAATGTGCCCGTGCCATGTTGGTCAGTATTAGAAAAATAGAAAAAATTGCGAACATTTGTGACATCATTATTTACTAGAAAGACTTCAGATGTATTCACTTTATTTCCTTCCTTGTCCAATTTCCAACACAAGTCTCTTTTAATATTTCCTGTCCATGATCTCTCATCTGGCAACAGCTGCAGAAATTCTTCATTCCTTTAACAACGCCTTTGTTTAATTCAATTTCTGATGCAAGTCATCTATCTGGTCACCTCATACCATCTCTGTGCTACCATAAATCTTCTATGTCAACATATGATCCATCATATTTCGTACTTCGCTTTTTTTGATTAACAGAATTTCATTTTTGTAACTTTCCGATGGCTTCCTTCAGCCTGAATTTTGTTTTTTCACTTTATCCTATTTCTTTAAGTAATAACATTCTGGGCAAGTTATCCAAGTTATATTTCACTTCTCTTTGGTCCGTACTGAAGAAAACTGAAATTTTAAGCTGACTCTATAGCATTTTCACGAAGGCTTCCTGTGGTCTCTACATCTAGTTCCTTCTCCATCTGTCGATGCTTTCATTGTGCCTACATCCCCACAGGTCTTTTCCTATATTTTCATGTATACTTTTTCATCTACACTTACCAACAGACCCTCGCAGAACCTTACTACAGGTTTAGATATAACTTTCCTATTCTGCTCAAACAATTGCTGCTCAGGAAAGTGTTACCGTTCTGAGTGTATCAGTGTAATGTCTATATATTTTGCGAGTATATCCGTCTATCATCATCACTTCCATTGTCATGTGGTTGAAAATCATACATAATCTCTGATATACTTCATTTACAGCCTTGTTCTGGTGTTTAAACTGAAACATGGACCTACAAACATACACAACTGTTTCTTACTTTTAGAGCTTGCACTCTGTATCAGATCATTATCTGAAACCAACGTCAAAGTGAACAAAATCTTCATACACAAATTGTTTCCATTGCGGTCGACAGGGGCGTATCTAGGGGAAATATCGCCTGTGGCAAGCAATGAAATTGCTCCCCTGGCTTGATTAAAAATGTACATACAGTATATAAAAATGTATATAAAAATATGTACAGTGTAATTATAAACTGTTGAAGAGCCAGGCCAAACTTAAATCTATATAAACTCTTAAAGACTCATTGGATCAAAATTGTTACGTAGAAGCGGTAACGCAACTGATAGTAGCATAATATTACTATAGTTGAAAAGTAGGCGAGATTCTTTTTCATCTCACAAAACCAAACCGTTAAAAATGTCAATTGGGTAGCATATGTCAAAAACAAACCTGTTGAGTGGCGCCCCCTTTCAAGTGGAGCCCAGGGCACCTGCCCTACCTGCTATACCCTAGATACGCCACTGCCGGTCGATGCAAAATCACTCCCTTGGTATCTTTATCCGCAATGGCGTAGCTAGACCTAATCAGTTCTCTTTATATGTGCTAAGACATACCATCATCGCGACCATAGTGTCATGTGTCATACAACCTGAAGTTTTCAATGAAGGTTCAGAGTTCCCTGACCTGTCGACATACCAAGTGAGGAATCCAGGTTTCCTACCACTTATCATCAACCTCTCCATCATAACAATGGATCCAGACCAACCATACTTCCAGGTCATCGGTAATCTTTTATCAGAAATCAAACAGGAAGTTATCCTCTGAAACATCAAACCTCATAGTTTTCACTTTCTTAATGATAAAACTTCTCTACCTCTCTCTTTACTTACACTTAACAAATCTAAATGTTTCATATTCAAAAGTTCTACTCTTTCCATTCATTTAGTAACTCAGTTTATTCATCTCGCACTCTACTCAACCTCCCAGTTAATTTTTATAACGTGGATCTAAAATTGCCTAAATCTTGTATCTCCTACGATGCCTACATCTTGCGGATCCTAAACTGGCCACAGCTGCAAGATAATGAAACTGATGTAGGGAAGATATGTCACTAACATGGCTTCCTCAGTCTTACGTTGTCTTTCAGTCACTTTTCTGACAAGTAAATGACAAGTTTATGTAGTCCATTGTTTACTACCTGATCTCTACGGAACGTTGTTTTACAAGGAGATCGTGACCAAGTAATCCATTAGGTAAGTCGAGATATCCTAGATTGTCGCTCATAACATATCTGAAAATTATAGTGATAATGAAGTACTTTTCATCTGAATAGATTGTACCAACCTAACACCAGTCCATGTACTGAATGGAGCGGAGAACTTTCCGAGTAAGATTGCTTCAGGATCTTCTTCAGTGTGGAGCCAGACTTGTAGCTGACCGACGACATCAGTTGTGAAGTAGGAGAGAGTCACACAGGCCTCAGACAAGTCGTAGAAAACCGGGGAAGCTAGACTTGCCACAGCTCCAGACCCCTGATGTGTTGGGTCGACATACATGTAATGCCCTGATGAAGAGTCAAATATTAAGCATTTTATAGACAGAAGTTTTATGGGGAACACATCAGTATGAAACCGTAAATTGGCCCCTGAGAAAATTCTACTGCTTTCATAATTAACCTCATACAGAAAACAACGGTTAGAACAAAATGCTGACAGTTATGAGAAATATCATAAAACCTTTACGAGAAGTTAAATTAGGTAAATGTCGATATCTTTGAGCAGCTAAACTGGCATGAGATGGACAAGGAGGAATACAAATATTTCCCTCAATACTATTTTTTTATTATTTCTTATTATACTTTGTCGCTGTCTCCCGCGTTTGCGAGGTAGCGCAAGGAAACAGACGAAAGAAATGGCCCAACCCCCCCCCCCCATACACATGTATATACATATGTCCACACACGCAAATATACATACCTACACAGCTTTCCATGGTTTACCCCAGACGCTTCACATGCCTTGCTTCAATCCACTGACAGCACGTCAACCCCGGTATACCACATCGCTCCAATTCACTCTATTCCTTGCCCTCCTTTCACCCTCCTGCATGTTCAGGCCCCGATCACACAAAATCTTTTTCACTCCATCTTTCCACCTCCAATTTGGTCTCCCTCTTCTCCTTGTTCCCTCCACCTCCGACACATATATCCTCTTGGTCAATCTTTCCTCACTCATCCTCTCCATGTGCCCAAACCACTTCAAAACACCCTCTTCTGCTCTCTCAACCACGCTCTTTTTATTTCCACACATCTCTCTTACCCTTACGTTACTCACTCGATCAAACCACCTCACACCACACATTGTCCTCAAACATCTCATTTCCAGCACATCCATCCTCCTGCGCACAACTCTATCCATAGCCCACGCCTCGCAACCATACAACATTGTTGGAACCACTATTCCTTCAAACATACCCATTTTTGCTTTCCGAGATAATGTTCTCGACTTCCACACATACTTCAAGGCCCCCAGGATTTTCGCCCCCTCCCCCACCCTATGATCCACTTCCGCTTCCATGGTTCCATCCGCCGCCAGATCCACTCCCAGATATCTAAAACACTTCACTTCCTCCAGTTTTTCTCCATTAAAACTCACCTCCCAATTGACTTGACCCTCAACCCTACTGTACCTAATAACCTTGCTCTTATTCACATTTACTCTTAACTTTCTTCTTCCACACACTTTTCCAAACTCAGTCACCAGCTTCTGCAGTTTCTCACATGAATCAGCCACCAGCGCTGTATCATCAGCGAACAACAACTGACTCACTTCCCAAGCTCTCTCATCCCCAACAGACTTCATACTTGCCCCTCTTTCCAAAACTCTTGCATTTACCTCCCTAACAACCCCATCCATAAACAAATTAAACAACCATGGAGACATCACACACCCCTGCCGCAAACCTACATTCACTGAGAACCAATCACTTTCCTCTCTTCCTACACGTACACATGCCTTACATCCTCGATAAAAACTTTTCACTGCTTCTAACAACTTTCCTCCCACACCATATATTCTTAATACCTTCCACAGAGCATCTCTATCAACTCTATCATATGCCTTCTCCAGATCCATAAATGCTACATACAAATCCATTTGCTTTTCTAAGTATTTCTCACATACATTCTTCAAAGCAAACACCTGATCCACACATCCTCAACCACTTCTGAAACCACACTGCTCTTCCCCAATCTGATGCTCTGTACATGCCTTCACCCTCTCAATCAATACCCTCCCATATAATTTACCAGGAATACTCAACAAACTTATACCTCTGTAATTTGAGCACTCACTCTTATCCCCTTTGCCTTTGTACAATGGCACTATGCACGCATTCCGCCAATCCTCAGGCACCTCACCATGAGTCATACATACATTAAATAACCTTACCAACCAGTCAACAATACAGTCACCCCCTTTTTTAATAAATTTCACTGCAATACCATCCAAACCTGCTGCCTTGCCGGCTTTCATCTTCCGCAAAGCTTTCACTACCTCTTCTCTGTTTACCAAATCATTTTCCCTAACCCTCTCACTTTGCACAACCACCTCGACCAAAACACCCTATATCTGCCACTCTATCATCAAACACATTCAACAAACCTTCAAAATACTCACTCCATCTCCTTCTCACATCACCACTACTTGTTATCACCTCCCCATTTGCGCCCTTCACTGAAGTTCCCATTTGCTCCCTTGTCTTACGCACTTTATTTACCTCCTTCCAGAACATCTTTTTATTCTCCCTAAAATTTAATGATACTCTCTCACCCCAACTCTCATTTGCCCTTTTTTTCACCTCTTGCACCTTTCTCTTGACCTCCTGTCTCTTTCTTTTATACATCTCCCACTCAATTGCATTTTTTCCCTGCAAAAATCGTCCAAATGCCTCTCTCTTCTCTTTCACTAATACTCTTACTTCTTCATCCCACCACTCACTACCCTTTCTAATCAACCCACCTCCCACTCTTCTCATGCCACAAGCATCTTTTGCGCAATCCATCACTGATTCCCTAAATACATCCCATTCCTCCCCCACTCCCCTTACTTCCATTGTTCTCACCTTTTTCCATTCTGTACTCAGTCTCTCCTGGTACTTCCTCACACAGGTCTCCTTCTCAAGCTCACTTACTCTCACCACCCTCTTCACCCCAACATTCACTCTTCTTTTCTGAAAACCCATACAAATCTTCACCTTAGCCTCCACAAGATAATGATCAGACATCCCTCCAGTTGCACCTCTCAGCACATTAACATCCAAAAGTCTCTCTTTCGCACGCCTGTCAATTAACACGTAATCCAATAACGCTCTCTGGCCATCTCTCCTACTTACATAAGTATACTTATGTATATCTCGCTTTTTAAACCAGGTATTCCCAATCATCAGTCCTTTTTCAGCACATAAATCTACAAGCTCTTCACCATTTCCATTTACAACACTGAACACCCCATGTATACCAATTATTCCCTCAACTGCCACATTACTCACCTTTGCATTCAAATCACCCATCACTATGACCCGGTCTCGTGCATCAAAACCACTAACACACTCATTCAGCTGCTCCCAAAACACTTGCCTCTCTTGATCTTTCTTCTCATGCCCAGGTGCATATGCACCAATAATCACCCACCTCTCTCCATCAACTTTCAGTTTTACCCATATTAATCGAGAATTTACTTTCTTACACTCTATCACATACTCCCACAACTCCTGTTTCAGGAGTATTGCTACTCCTTCCCTTGCTCTTGTCCTCTCACTAACCCCTGACTTTACTCCCCAGACATTCCCAAACCACTCTTCCCCTTTACCCTTGGGGTAATACTGTCAACATTATTTCCTTTAGTGAGAAAGTGATGTGCCCAAAGTAATTTCCTGTTTTTCATGTATCCATCATCTTCACACCTTTGTAACACATCTGAAAACATCTCCAAATTTTGACGCTCATACTGATGCCGTAGATTTGAAATTTTGTCCAATGTCGATTTATCGTATGGACCGGTATACTGACATGAACTGATATCAGCTATACATAAGCTCTACATATCGCCTCTGTGATACTTAACTAGTGTTCAGGACAGTGATCAGTCGTTGTGTTTGCCATTTACTGCAGGTATTATAGCACTTTTACGAAGACCTCATCATCTTGTAGTCATCTGTTCGTATACCACTGGCATAGTGTGTTGTCCTTCTATTATATCATTTTGCAAGATATTTCCATACGACTTATTCATCTCTTGATGAAATGTGTTTTCCCTCGCAACAGGTGGACTGAACGTGTTGAGATACTGTTGCAGTAAGAATATTAGATGCGTCTCAGACCATAACCTAGCAAGCTCCCACCATTAGATTGACATAATCATCCTGATCATAAGATAAAACCATAACTCGTGGTTTCTGCATCAAAACTCTGTCTTATACTGTTGTATCGAATTAGGTTCGTTTTACATACAATACTCTAGAAATTAGCATTCGTTAGCCTATGTTAATTTGTTGTTTATTTTCTACGTGCAGTAAAAAATGTTGTTTCTTTCCTGCCAGGCAAACACCTCGCAACGAAACAATGAATAACATCTGCTGTAGTGCACCACATTAGTGACAAAAACAGTTTCCTATCTGGTAACCGTTCGAGTAGTCAGGTAAAGCCTGGGCGGAGACGTATATGTTGATCTGTGGCCAGCTAGACTCTGGTAGCGAAGGAATTGTTTGTTTAAACATTCACCAGTCGATAGAAGAGTAACCATCAAGCAGAAGCCTTCAGTATAGTGATTATGAGTTTCCTTTATACTGACGACCTTTCACTGGTAAACATCATAAATGAGGTGCAAGTGTGTACTGGTTACAGCATCATTAATGAACATATTCACAAATGGTTATTTACATCATAAGGTCAAAAAAAAATAAACATAATAGGAGTTCGTAGTGCAGTAAACACATTCACACACTCATAAAAATCCCTAAGAAATTCGCAAGATTGTTGTGATATTTTATTGGATATAAGATCTAACTTAGTAAAATGCAATACCTATATTAATAAGTTGGCCAAAATAACGTTTTAGTAGGTAAAAAGAAGTCATGTTCCATTAAGGAAAAAAACGAAAACTTTTGTGATATATTGATAATAACATCCTGGTTATATTTCATGATGTCACCAGGATGGGAGGAGGATACAAATGACTGTCATTTAACTACATACACAAAACGACTGAAAACTGAAGATAGAATCATTTTCAGAATATACTGAAGGATCACATCTTGCTGTTTTCTTGACTTCTTTCTCTTCTTGTTCATTTTTGATATGACCTAATTCTAAAAATTTCGTAAGGATGTAAGGATCATTCAATTTTCAGTCAAGGCCCAGCAATACACATTCCAAATGATACAACAGAATCTGACATTCTAGTAACCTGTGTTCACTCCTCCCCAACCCTCACCCCACCATGACGTAATTGATGACTCCTCATGACGTAAGTACTTCCCTTAGGATAATCTTTGACTGAACCTGGTCGTTTTCATTGACTCATGTACATGGTCAGTGTTGCGACTGACTAAAATTAAACGATCTGATTTGTCACTGAATCCTAAAGTGTTTCGTGATAAGTTAACAACTTGTAATATAAAGGAATAAAAAACATTGTGTATTAGAGACTACTCGTACCGTTGGTGTAACCTGTAGTGTGGTCATCAGGAAGTGCTGGGTTGTCCTCTCCTGTACCATGAGTCCAGTCGAAATTGTCATCCTGTTGCTGCTCGAACCCGCAAAGGTCATCCGACTCAAAGTCACAAACGACTGAAAACAAAAACAAATTGATGCAAAACCCAAAACGGAAATAATTACCAGAATACTTCAAAACACACTCAAGATACTGATAACTTCCTCTATCATTGCATGATAACTGTTTCTTGGTAAATGTGAACACTAACTAGGGCTGAATATTAGACAAAAGAGGAGTTATATTCCAGCCTGATTCTTTTATTTACCAGATGGCAAAGACTGATGTACTATATGAGGCAAACCTGGTATGTGTTTGACCTTCCTCCTCTTTATTAAAAAAAAGTGGAAAAAGAAATTATACCACAAAATCATAAATATTCTTAATCCTATTCATTATTTTAACGTTAATGTTCCACAGACATTTTGCTTCAGTTTTAATCATATTTAGTTATCATGATAACAGACAGATAAGGAGACGGATAACATTGCTTGATATAATTAATGAATCATTTTGACTTTAGACCTTTTGACTGCCAGGGTCGTTAAAGACAAACAACATCATTCAGTGACCACTTATGGAACACATTAATACACCATCAGGAGGTCAAAGTAATTCCATCCTCATAGATGCTGTCACTGCGTATATGGCCTTCATACGATATATGTAAACATACAAACTATTTCCAAACATGAGAACAGGCAGGTATGTACTTACCATTACTAAAGGACAGTAAGAAAAGCTCACACTATTATAACTCACCAAACTGTGAGGGAGGTGTTGTTGTTGGAGGAAGCTCAGTGCAGTCTCCAGGTAAGAAGTTTACATCATCAATGGCAATAAACTGGTCCTGCGCCGCCATCTTGGCTTCAAACGATATGCAAAAACTATGTTCTGGGCTGCTGACATTAAGCTGAAAAAAAAGCCTCCTGTTGCTTACTAACGTTATAATGAATGACTAATCTTAAGTATTACCGATGAGATCTTTCGTTAAAATTCGTTTTGTATCTTAATGATCATTTTTTCTCTCACATATTAACCAAAATTATATTTAACCATGTGATTCTTACCTTAACACGATTCCATTCCCTGACACTGACAGTGTTGTCTAACTTTAGAAGTGTCTCATCGCTTTCACCATTCACTCTTGACTGTAAATTAAAAGTGATAAAAAAAGATTACAACAATATTGTTTTGGTTACTCTCAGATTATATAAAGTTAAGACAATTTGATTTGTAATATCACATCATGATTTTTAGGTGTCCTGTCTTTATAAATAGATGAAAGGAACAAAACTGAAGAAAAACTGAAGTAGTTTTCTGTGAATATATGTCAAAATATTTCTTACATAAAGTCACCTTGTACATACAGGCCTAAACATACTAACTTCAAACGTCTGTATGTTTACTCGTTATTTCAGATTACAATACCAATTTTCTCGCAACGATTTATAGAAAATTTAGGTTTTGAGGTACAAAAATACTATTTCTGTCCGGGAAGCAGAAATGTTTAAGTATCAGAGAGCACTTACCAACTCACAGAAAGGTTAAAGTACCATTTTGTCACTGAAATATAGTATGTTTACCAAACTTTAGCCGAGTGGACTAACATGCTATAAATCAGGCTGGCAACCACTCTCAAAAAGCCCGAGAAACTAAGCCAGCAAGTCAGACTTATTGATGTCACATTTCACATCACTCATTAACCGGTGGAATCTGTGCCTCCGGCCAGTCACTGCAACGGATAAATAGATGGATTTTCCGGAAAGAATAAACTGGAAAGAAACGATGCAAAAAAAAAAAAAAATGGAAGTGCATAATGTTATGCCACTGGTACAGAAAGTGTTTTTCACACTTCTAAATTTATATATTCCATTGTTGGGCTGAGTCATCTGAGCATCAGAGAACGTAATCTCATTAGAAAAAAGCGGAATCTTACAACAAATTCTGAATAATTTGATACAAGTAATTAAAAATGTGACATATCCAGAGGCAAACAATGGAGATCAGCCACATCTTGAAATAAATTTGTCTAACACACATGTTTGTTGAACACTATAGATTTGTTTTTCGTTATTTTCCTCCAGTGAGAATCCTTAAAGAAACTGATGTTGTCTTTGAAAAATCTGATGCTTTTCAACTCTTACCATGTTTATTATTCACCCAATCCATGATTTTTTGTTCTTTCTAATGAACAGCTTCGTTAGGAACCAGTGGTCTAGTGATGTTTGAATCTAGTTATATTCAGTTGTAAAGTCATCACCGTTGCCTTTCATTATTGTTTCTAGCAGTTAATCCTGGTTGTGAAAAATGTCTAAACTTATTAGTTCAGTAAAATAGGTGTGGGAACCTGAGGCCTTCCCAGCAGTGAGAGACAGCTACAGTATTATTATCTACACAAAAGCGTATGTTTAGCCCGGATGGCCAGTGACACATTTTGTATGACCCAAAACAGTCAGATGACAAGTATGCGAGTCCCACATCTTACAAGGCCAGAGACAAAAGGTCATGAGGTGATATCACAATCATCTGATTAAGATCATGAGTAGAAGTCAACTGTATCACACATCGACTGTGTGATTAAGTGAGTAATACAGGTGTTACTGGGTATGCCACCTGTAGCTTTACGTGTGTGACATTATGGTTGTGGGTGGCTTGTT
The DNA here is from genome assembly GCF_036320965.1 of Panulirus ornatus. Classification (NCBI taxonomy): domain Eukaryota; kingdom Metazoa; phylum Arthropoda; class Malacostraca; order Decapoda; family Palinuridae; genus Panulirus; species Panulirus ornatus. The sequence continues at coordinate 2,691,113 of NC_092232.1, forward strand.
GTATCATTACTGTCTCTCTGTGATAAAGCTTTAGCCAGCTTAAGATGGTGAAACTCTGGTGGACACAACATATGTAAGGGGAAACACCCTCCAACCGTGACCTAGTTATCTCTCATAGATCTACGGCCAGAAGAAAAAAGTCAATTTTTGAATATTGAAATTAAAGGATAATATTTCCAGCGATATAAGGTGTCAGATTTTTTTTTCTCCACAGGAAGGTCTTGTTTTCTCATGCAACATGAACGTGCTAGAAGATGCCGAAGACACAGAAGCTTTTGGGGATGCCGACTCATCAGAGGTATCGGGCACAGATGACGAGATTACCAGCGGGGTTTTGTCTTTGAGGCAGAGGTCTTGGTCGATGCTGTAGACTATTATCTCACTTTTATAAGGTAAACACTGAGGCTTACTTCCAGTGAGAGGCACATGTCGCCATGGCAGCGGACATTACTTTTCAGCCTAGTGCATGAAGGTCTCAACCTTACCTTTTGGCTCGACCTTCCCGGCTGTTGCCACGTTTTACTGTTCCTCGCTATTTTATATGAACATCTTTTTATCTCTTGAGTATCGAATGAATTCATAACTACAGGCTCACTGGCTACAGTTACATGTTGATAACCGCGACTATAGGCCTCCCCAGTCTCACACCTGCAACCTATTGACTAGCAAAAGTCGTCTGTGTCTTGGAGGGTATTGCTCTGGGAAGGTTGGGTAAGGACAACACCCTGAAATATCCGGTACCAAGCCAACCCCGTCCGTGTCTCATTGGTTAATGTACTCCAGACGAGGATCACAATCAAGAATGTCCATATTCATGCCATCTAACAATCGGGGTACTGCTAAAGACACAATGGTTGTGAAACCATAAATACTTCCTTCTTCAGGTCAAAGTTACTGATAACAGCAAGGCACGCAACCCTCATGTCAAAGACAACACTGCCTCATGTTGTTATGAATACTTACCGACCTTAACTTAATAATTAAAAGTGAGCTTTTTTCTTAACGGTGTGAACAGTAGCTTCCAGATAATGTTATTGCTACATAATTCTGAATAAATGGCTGGTGACTATGTTTGCCTGTGGGTCCCGGTATCGATCTAAAACCATTAACTAACTCAAGAGGAGAGTGCGAAATATTCATAAAGTAAACTAAAATGTTGGTTCTCAGTACCCGTTATCCTTAGTGGAAAATCCATGAATATCGTTACTGTTATGTACCAATGATCAAAACAAAAGACAATACCGACATCTATAGACAGAAGTTAACTCCCTGGGTTGCCTGCCGAACTTATCAAGTTAAACCTTGACTGAAGGAAAGCCCAAACTTAACGTGTATGTGTGACAACAAGAAGGAGAGCAAACAGACGGCGGAGGTGAGGTAATGTATCGGTGTTGCTTAATATATTAAGTATGGCTTTAACTGGTGATTATGATAGTGTTCTTGTGTAGTTGTGTCACGCTGTTCATCAGAACAAATCAAAGTTAGTTCTTTGATTCATTGAGCGAGAGTTGTATTTTCTGTCATGTATAAGCCGACATCAACTATATGACTTTGATGGCCTTATAGGAGCACTACACGAGTGAAGAGCTGGCTATCATAGGTTTGGCTCAGACATAAATGAAAATAATACATAACTAAAATCACCATATCTAACATATTAGAAAATCTTAATTGATTCAGTAATAAAACGTCTAAAGTACAGAGGCGTGTTTTACACTTACCCGCAAGACACTCAGTACTCCCGACCTGCTACTCTCTCCATACTTGACGTACCAGAAACTCAGACATGATACCGTTGTGGGCGGGATCGGCTGGCTAATCAGCTGAGCTGTCTTATCTGAAAAATTTCAGCCTTTACATTGCTTATTCTTTTGATGCAACTGATTTGATAGGAAAATCAGTTGAATATTTCCTCCATAATTCTATATTTCCTGAAAAATCTTTTGATATTCAGTATGTATTCCCTGTGTGTCGTAAGCGACTAATAGAGGTGGGAGCGGAAGGCTGAAATCCTCCCCTCTTTACTTTTCCGAAAGAAGGAACAGAGACTCGGGCTAAGTGAGGATTTTTCTTTCTGAGGCTCAGTCATCTATTCTTGATGCTACCTCGTTAACGCGGTTAGTGGTGAATATATATATATATATATATATATATATATATATATATATATATATATATATATATATATATATATATATATATATATACTCCACCTGAGGATTGGCGGAATGCGTTCATAGTGCCATTGTACAAAGGCAAAGGGGATAAGAGTGAGTGCTCAAATTACAGAGGTATAAGTTTGTTGAGTATTCCTGGTAAATTATATGGGAGGATATTGATTGAGAGGGTGAAGGCAAGTACAGAGCATCAGATTGGGGGAAGAGCAGTGTGGTTTCAGAAGTGGTACAGGATGTGTGGATCAGGTGTTTGCTTTGAAGAATGTATGTGAGAAATACTTAGAAAAGCAAATGGATTTGTATGTAGCATATATGGATATGGAGAAGGCATATGATAGAGTTGATAGAGATGCTCTGTAGAAGGTATTAAGAATATATGGTGTGGGAGGAAAGTTGTTAGAAGCAGTGAAAAGTTTTTATCGAGGATGTAAGGCTTGTGTACGTGTAGGAAGAGAGGAAAGTGATTGGTTCTCAGTGAATGTAGGTTTGCGGCAGGGGTGTGTGATGTCTCCATGGTTGTTTAATTTGTTTATGGATGGGGTTGTTAGGGAGGTGAATGCAAGAGTTTTGGAAAGAGGGGCAAGTATGAAGTCTGTTGTGGATGAGAGAGCTTGGGAAGCGAGTCAGTTGTTGTTCGCTGATGACACAGCGCTGGTGGCTGATTCATGTGAGAAACTGCAGAAGCTGGTGACTGAGTTTGGTAAAGTGTGTGAAAGAAGAAAGTTAAGAGTAAATGTGAATAAGAGCAAGGTTATTAGGTACAGTAGGGTTGAGGGTCAAGTCAATTGGGAGGTAAGTTTGAATGGAGAAAAACTGGAGGAAGTAAAGTGTTTTAGATATCTGGGAGTGGATCTGGCAGCGGATGGAACTATGGAAGCGGAAGTGAATCATAGGGTGGGGGTGGGGGCGAAGGTTCTTGGAGCCTTGAAGAATGTGTGGAAGTCGAGAACATTATCTCGGAAAGCAAAAATGGGTATGTTTGAAGGAATAGTGGTTTCAACAATGTTGTATGGTTGCGAGGCGTGGGCTATGGATAGAGTTGCGCGCAGGAGGGTGGATGTGCTGGAAATGGGATGTTTGAGGACAATGTGTGGTGTGATGTGGTTTGATCGAGTAAGTAATGTAAGGGTAAGAGAGATGTGTGGAAATAAAAAGAGCGTGGTTGAGAGAGCAGAAAAGGGTGTTTTGAAATGGTTTGGGCACATGGAGAGAATGAGTGAGGAAAGATTGACCAAGAGGATATATGTGTCGGAGGTGGAGGGAACGAGGAGAAGTGGGAGACCAAATTGGAGGTGGAAAGATAGAGTGAAAAAGATTTTGTGTGATCTGGGCCTGAACATGCAGGAGGGTGAAAGGCGGGCAAGGAACAGAGTGAATTGGATCGATGTGGTATACCGGGGTTGACGTGCTGTCAGTGGATTGAATCAGGGCATGTGAAGCGTCTGGGGTAAACCATGGAAAGTTGTGTGGGGCCTGGATGTGGAAAGGGAGCTGTGGTTTCGGGCATTATTGCATGACAGCTAGAGACTGAGTGTGAACAAATGGGGCCTTTGTTGTCTTTTCCTAGTGCTACCTCGCACACAAGAGGGGGGAGGGGGATGGTATTCCATGTGTGGCGAGGTGGCGATGGGAATGAATAAAGGCAGACAGTGTGAATTGTGTGCATGGGTATATATGTATGTGTCTGTGTGTATATATATATGTGTACATTGAGATGTATAGGTATGTATATTTGCGTGTGTGGACGTGTATGTATATACATTGTGTATGGGGGTGGGTTGGGCCATTTCTTTCGTCTGTTTCCTTGCGCTACCTCGCAAACGCGGGAGACAGCGACAAAGCAAAATAAATAGAAATAAATAAATATATATATATATGTATATATATATATATATATATATATATATATATATATATATATATATATATATATATATATATATGAATGAGTGTGTTAGTGGTTTTGATGCACGAGACCGGGTTATAGTGATGGGTGATTTGAATGCAAAGGTGAGTAATGTGGCAGTTGAGGGAATAATTGGTATACATGGGGTGTTCAGTGTTGTAAATGGAAATGGTGAAGAGCTTGTAGATTTATGGGCTGAAAAAGGACCGATGATTGGGAATACCTGGTTTAAAAAGCGAGATATACATAAGTATACTTATGTAAGTAGGAGAGATGGCCAGAGAGCGTTATTGGATTACGTGTTAATTGACAGGCGCGCGAAAGAGAGACTTTTGGATGTTAATGTGCTGAGAGGTGCAACTGGAGGGATGTCTGATCATTATCTTGTGGAGGCTAAGGTGAAGATTTGTATGGGTTTTCAGAAAAGAAGAGTGAATGTTGGGGTGAAGAGGGTGGTGAGAGTAAGTGAGCTTGGGAAGGAGACTTGTGTGAGGAAGTACCAGGAGAGACTGAGTACAGAATGGAAAAAGGTGAGAACAATGGAAGTAAGGGGAGTGGGGGAGGAATGGGATGTATTTAGGGAATCAGTGATGGATTGCGCAAAAGACGCTTGTGGCATGAGAAGAGTGGGAGGTGGGTTGATTAGAAAGGGTAGTGAGTGGTGGGATGAAGAAGTAAGAGTATTAGTGAAAGAGAAGAGAGAGGCATTTGGACGATTTTTGCAGGGAAAAAATGCAGTTGAGTGGGAGACGTATAAAAGAAAGAGGCAGGAGGTCAAGAGAAAGGTGCAAGAGGTGAAAAAAAGGGCAAATGAGAGTTGGGGTGAGAGAGTATCATTAAATTTTAGGGAGAATAAAAAGATGTTCTGGAAGGAGGTAAATAAAGTGCGTAAGACAAGGGAGCAAATGGGAACTTCAGTGAAGGGCACAAATGGGGAGGTGATAACAAGTAGTGGTGATGTGAGAAGGAGATGGAGTGAGTATTTTGAAGGTTTGTTGAATGTGTTTGATGATAGAGTGGCAGATATAGGGTGTTTTGGTCGAGGTGGTGTGCAAAGTGAGAGGGTTAGGGAAAATGATTTGGTAAACAGAGAAGAGGTAGTGAAAGCTTTGCGGAAGATGAAAGCCGGCAAGGCAGCAGGTTTGGATGGTATTGCAGTGGAATTTATTAAAAAAGGGGGTGACTGTATTGTTGACTGGTTGGTAAGGTTATTTAATGTATGTATGACTCATGGTGAGGTGCCTGATGATAGGCGAAATGCGTGCATAGTGCCATTGTACAAAGGCAAAGGGGATAAGAGTGAGTGCTCAAATTACAGAGGTATAAGTTTGTTGAGTATTCCTGGTAAATTATATGGGAGGGTATTGATTGAGAGGGTGAAGGCATGTACAGAGCATCAGATTGGGGAAGAGCAGTGTGGTTTCAGAAGTGGTAGAGGATGTGTGGATCAGGTGTTTGCTTTGAAGAATGTATGTGAGAAATACTTAGAAAAGCAAATGGATTTGTATGTAGCATTTATGGATCTGGAGAAGGCATATGATAGAGTTGATAGAGATGCTCTGTGGAAGGTATTAAGAATATATGGTGTGGGAGGAAAGTTGTTAGAAGCAGTGAAAAGTTTTTATCGAGGATGTAAGGCATGTGTACGGGTAGGAAGAGAGGAAAGTGATTGGTTCTCAGTGAATGTAGGTTTGCGGCAGGGGTGTGTGATGTCTCCATGGTTGTTTAATTTGTTTATGGATGGGGTTGTTAGGGAGGTAAATGCAAGAGTTTTGGAAAGAGGGGCAAGTATGAAGTCTGTTGTGGATGAGAGAGCTTGGGAAGTGAGTCAGTTGTTGTTCGCTGATGATACAGCGCTGGTGGCTGATTCATGTGAGAAACTGCAGAAGCTGGTGACTGAGTTTGGTAAAGTGTGTGGAAGAAGAAGTTAAGAGTAAATGTGAATAAGAGCAAGGTTATCAGGTACAGTAGGGTTGAGGGTCAAGTCAATTGGGAGGTGAGTTTGAATGGAGAAAAACTGGAGGAAGTAAAGTGTTTTAGATATCTGGGAGTGGATCTGGCAGCGGATGGAACCATGGAAGCGGAAGTGGATCATAGGGTGGGGGAGGGGGCGAAAATTCTGGGGGCCTTGAAGAATGTTTGGAAGTCGAGAACATTATCTTGGAAAGCAAAAATGGGTATGTTTGAAGGAATAGTGGTTCCAACAATGTTGTATGGTTGCGAGGGGTGGGCTATGGATAGAGTTGTGCGCAGGAGGATGGATGTGCTGGAAATGAGATGTTTGAGGACAATGTGTGGTGTGAGGTGGTTTGATCGAGTGAGTAACGTAAGGGTAAGAGAGATGTGTGGAAATAAAAAGAGCGTGGTTGAGAGAGCAGAAGAGGGTGTTTTGAAGTGGTTTGGGCACATGGAGAGAATGAGTGAGGAAAGATTGACCAAGAGGATATATGTGTCGGAGGTGGAGGGAACGAGGAGAAGAGGGAGACCAAATTGGAGGTGGAAAGATGGAGTGAAAAAGATTTTGTGTGATCGGGGCCTGAACATGCAGGAGGGTGAAAGGAGGGCAAGGAATAGAGTGAATTGGAGCGATGTGGTATACCGGGGTTGACGTGCTGTCAGTGGATTGAATCAAGGCATGTGAAGCGTCTGGGGTAAACCATGGAAAGCTGTGTGGGGCCTGGATGTGGAAAGGGAGCTGTGGTTTCGGGCATTATTGCATGACAGCTAGAGACTGAGTGTGAACGAATGGGGCCTTTGTTGTCTTTTCCTAGTGCTACCTCGCACACAAGAGGGGGGAGGGGGATGGTATTCCATGTGTGGCGAGGTGGCGATGGGAATGAATAAAGGCAGACAGTGTGAATTGTGTGCATGGGTATATATGTATGTGTCTGTGTGTATATATATATGTGTACATTGAGATGTATAGGTATGTATATTTGCGTGTGTGGACGTGTATGTATATACATTGTGTATGGGGGTGGGTTGGGCCATTTCTTTCGTCTGTTTCCTTGCGCTACCTCGCAAACGCGGGAGACAGCGACAAAGCAAAATAAATAAATAAATAAATATATATATATATGTATATATATATATATATATATATATATATATATATATATATATATATATATATATATATATATATGAATGAGTGTGTTAGTGGTTTTGATGCACGAGACCGGGTTATAGTGATGGGTGATTTGAATGCAAAGGTGAGTAATGTGGCAGTTGAGGGAATAATTGGTATACATGGGGTGTTCAGTGTTGTAAATGGAAATGGTGAAGAGCTTGTAGATTTATGGGCTGAAAAAGGACCGATGATTGGGAATACCTGGTTTAAAAAGCGAGATATACATAAGTATACTTATGTAAGTAGGAGAGATGGCCAGAGAGCGTTATTGGATTACGTGTTAATTGACAGGCGCGCGAAAGAGAGACTTTTGGATGTTAATGTGCTGAGAGGTGCAACTGGAGGGATGTCTGATCATTATCTTGTGGAGGCTAAGGTGAAGATTTGTATGGGTTTTCAGAAAAGAAGAGTGAATGTTGGGGTGAAGAGGGTGGTGAGAGTAAGTGAGCTTGGGAAGGAGACTTGTGTGAGGAAGTACCAGGAGAGACTGAGTACAGAATGGAAAAAGGTGAGAACAATGGAAGTAAGGGGAGTGGGGGAGGAATGGGATGTATTTAGGGAATCAGTGATGGATTGCGCAAAAGACGCTTGTGGCATGAGAAGAGTGGGAGGTGGGTTGATTAGAAAGGGTAGTGAGTGGTGGGATGAAGAAGTAAGAGTATTAGTGAAAGAGAAGAGAGAGGCATTTGGACGATTTTTGCAGGGAAAAAATGCAGTTGAGTGGGAGACGTATAAAAGAAAGAGGCAGGAGGTCAAGAGAAAGGTGCAAGAGGTGAAAAAAAGGGCAAATGAGAGTTGGGGTGAGAGAGTATCATTAAATTTTAGGGAGAATAAAAAGATGTTCTGGAAGGAGGTAAATAAAGTGCGTAAGACAAGGGAGCAAATGGGAACTTCAGTGAAGGGCACAAATGGGGAGGTGATAACAAGTAGTGGTGATGTGAGAAGGAGATGGAGTGAGTATTTTGAAGGTTTGTTGAATGTGTTTGATGATAGAGTGGCAGATATAGGGTGTTTTGGTCGAGGTGGTGTGCAAAGTGAGAGGGTTAGGGAAAATGATTTGGTAAACAGAGAAGAGGTAGTGAAAGCTTTGCGGAAGATGAAAGCCGGCAAGGCAGCAGGTTTGGATGGTATTGCAGTGGAATTTATTAAAAAAGGGGGTGACTGTATTGTTGACTGGTTGGTAAGGTTATTTAATGTATGTATGACTCATGGTGAGGTGCCTGATGATAGGCGAAATGCGTGCATAGTGCCATTGTACAAAGGCAAAGGGGATAAGAGTGAGTGCTCAAATTACAGAGGTATAAGTTTGTTGAGTATTCCTGGTAAATTATATGGGAGGGTATTGATTGAGAGGGTGAAGGCATGTACAGAGCATCAGATTGGGGAAGAGCAGTGTGGTTTCAGAAGTGGTAGAGGATGTGTGGATCAGGTGTTTGCTTTGAAGAATGTATGTGAGAAATACTTAGAAAAGCAAATGGATTTGTATGTAGCATTTATGGATCTGGAGAAGGCATATGATAGAGTTGATAGAGATGCTCTGTGGAAGGTATTAAGAATATATGGTGTGGGAGGAAAGTTGTTAGAAGCAGTGAAAAGTTTTTATCGAGGATGTAAGGCATGTGTACGGGTAGGAAGAGAGGAAAGTGATTGGTTCTCAGTGAATGTAGGTTTGCGGCAGGGGTGTGTGATGTCTCCATGGTTGTTTAATTTGTTTATGGATGGGGTTGTTAGGGAGGTAAATGCAAGAGTTTTGGAAAGAGGGGCAAGTATGAAGTCTGTTGTGGATGAGAGAGCTTGGGAAGTGAGTCAGTTGTTGTTCGCTGATGATACAGCGCTGGTGGCTGATTCATGTGAGAAACTGCAGAAGCTGGTGACTGAGTTTGGTAAAGTGTGTGGAAGAAGAAGTTAAGAGTAAATGTGAATAAGAGCAAGGTTATCAGGTACAGTAGGGTTGAGGGTCAAGTCAATTGGGAGGTGAGTTTGAATGGAGAAAAACTGGAGGAAGTAAAGTGTTTTAGATATCTGGGAGTGGATCTGGCAGCGGATGGAACCATGGAAGCGGAAGTGGATCATAGGGTGGGGGAGGGGGCGAAAATTCTGGGGGCCTTGAAGAATGTTTGGAAGTCGAGAACATTATCTTGGAAAGCAAAAATGGGTATGTTTGAAGGAATAGTGGTTCCAACAATGTTGTATGGTTGCGAGGGGTGGGCTATGGATAGAGTTGTGCGCAGGAGGATGGATGTGCTGGAAATGAGATGTTTGAGGACAATGTGTGGTGTGAGGTGGTTTGATCGAGTGAGTAACGTAAGGGTAAGAGAGATGTGTGGAAATAAAAAGAGCGTGGTTGAGAGAGCAGAAGAGGGTGTTTTGAAGTGATTTGGGCACATGGAGAGAATGAGTGAGGAAAGATTGACCAAGAGGATATATGTGTCGGAGGTGGAGGGAACGAGGAGAAGAGGGAGACCAAATTGGAGGTGGAAAGATGGAGTGAAAAAGATTTTGTGTGATCGGGGCCTGAACATGCAGGAGGGTGAAAGGAGGGCAAGGAATAGAGTGAATTGGAGCGATGTGGTATACCGGGGTTGACGTGCTGTCAGTGGATTGAATCAAGGCATGTGAAGCGTCTGGGGTAAACCATGGAAAGCTGTGTAGTTATGTATATTTGCGTGTGTGGACGTATGTATATACATGTGTATGGGGGGGGGGGTGGGGCCATTTCTTTCGTCTGTTTCCTTGCGCAACCTCGCAAACGCGGGAGACAGCGACAAAGTATAATAAGAAAAAAAATTTAAATATATATATATATATATATATATATATATATATATATATATATATATATATATATATATATATATATATATATATATATATTTTTTTTTTTTTTTTTATACTTTGTCGCTGTCTCCCGCGTTTGCGAGGTAGCGCAAGGAAACAGACGAAAGAAATGGCCCAACCCCCCCCCCCCCCATACACATGTACATACACACGTCCACACACGCAAATATACATACCTACACAGCTTTCCATGGTTTACCCCAGACGCTTCACATGCGTTGATTCAATCCACTGACAGCACGTCAACCCCTGTATACCACATCGCTCCAATTCACTCTATTCCTTGCCCTCCTTTCACCCTCCTGCATGTTCAGGCCCCGATCACACAAAATCTTTTTCACTCCATCTTTCCACCTCCAATTTGATCTCCCTCTTCTCCTCGTTCCCTCCACCTCCGACACATATATCCTCTTGGTCAATCTTTCCTCACTCATTCCCTCCATGTGCCCAAACCATTTCAAAACACCCTCTTCTGCTCTCTCAACCACGCTCTTTTTATTTCCACACATCTCTCTTACCCTTACGTTACTTACTCGATCAAACCACCTCACACCACACATTTTCCTCAAACATCTCATTTCCAGCACATCCATCCTCCTGCGCACATCTCTATCCATAGCCCACGCCTCGCAACCATACAACATTGTTGGAACCACTATTCCTTCAAACATACCCATTTTTGCTTTCCGAGATATTGTTCTCGACTTCCACACATTTTTCAAGGCTCCCAAAATTTTCGCCCCCTCCCCCACCCTATGATCCACTTCCGCTTCCATGGTTCCATCCGCTGACAGATCCACTCCCAGATATCTAAAACACTTCACTTCCTCCAGTTTTTCTCCATTCAAACTCACCTCCCAATTGACTTGACCCTCACCCCTACTGTACCTAATAACCTTGCTCTTATTCACATTTACTCTTAACTTTCTTCTTCCACACACTTTACCAAACTCAGTCACCAGCTTCTGCAGTTTCTCACATGAATCAGCCACCAGCGCTGTATCATCAGCGAACAACAACTGACTCACTTCCCAAGCTCTCTCATCCCCAACAGACTTCATACTTGCCCCTCTTTCCAAAACTCTTGCATTTACCTCCCTAACAACCCCATCCATAAACAAATTAAACAACCATGGAGACATCACACACCCCTGCCGCAAACCTACATTCACTGAGAACCAATCACTTTCCTCTCTTCCTACACGTACACATGCCTTACATCCTCGATAAAAACTTTTCACTGCTTCTAACAACTTGCCTCCCACACCATATATTCTTAATACCTTCCACAGAGCATCTCTATCAACTCTATCATATGCCTTCTCCAGATCCATAAATGCTACATACAAATCCATTTGCTTTTCTAAGTATTTCTCACATACATTCTTCAAAGCAAACACCTGATCCACACATCCTCTACCACTTCTGAAACCGCACTGCTCTTCCCCAATCTGATGCTCTGTACATGCCTTCACCCTCTCAATCAATACCCTCCCATATAATTTACCAGGAATACTCAACAAACTTATACCTCTGTAATTTGAGCACTCACTCTTATCCCCTTTGCCTTTGTACAATGGCACTATGCACGCATTCCGCCAATCCTCAGGCACCTCACCATGAGTCATACATACATTAAATAACCTTACCAACCAGTCAACAATACAGTCACCCCCTTTTTTAATAAATTCCACTGCAATACCATCCAAACCTGCTGCCTTGCCGGCTTTCATCTTCCGCAAAGCTTTCACTACCTCTTTTCTGTTTACCAAATCATTTTCCCTAACCCTCTCACTTTGCACACCACCTCGACCAAAACACCCTATATCTGCCACTCTGTCATCAGACACATTCAACAAACCTTCAAAATACTCATTCCATCTCCTTCTCACATCACCGCTACTTGTTATCACCTCCCCATTTACGCCCTTCACTGAAGTTCCCATTTGCTCCCTTGTCTTACGCACCCTATTTACCTCCTTCCAGAACATCTTTTTATTTTCCCTAAAATTTACTGATAGTCTCTCACCCCAACTCTCATTTGCCCTTTTTTTCACCTCTTGCACCTTTCTCTTGACCTCCTGTCTCTTTCTTTTATACTTCTCCCACTCAATTGCATTTTTTCCCTGCAAAAATCGTCCAAATGCCTCTCTCTTCTCTTTCACTAATACTCTTACTTCTTCACCTCACCACTCACTACCCTTTCTAAACAGCCCACCTCCCACTCTTCTCATGCCACAAGCATCTTTTGCGCAATCCATCACTGATTCCCTAAATACATCCCATTCCTCCCCCACTCCCCTTACTTCCATTGTTCTCACCTTTTTCCATTCTGTACATATATATATATATATATATATTTATATATATATATATACATATATATATATATATATATATATATATTCTTAGAAAAACAGATGGATTTGTATGTAGCATTTATGGATCTGGAGAAGGCATACGATAGGGTTGAAAAAGATGCTTTGTGGATGGTCTTTAAAGATATATGGTATGGGACATAAGCTGTTAAAAGCCGTGAGAAGTTTTTATCAAGGGTGTAAGGCATGTATACGAATATAAGAGTGGAGAGTGATTGGTTTCCAGTGAAGGACGGTCTGCGGCAGGGGTGTGTGATGTCTCCATGGTTGTTTGATTTGTTTATGGATGGGGTGGTTAGGGAGGTAAATGCAAGAGTTTTGGAGACAGGGGTGAGTATGCAGTCTGTTGAGGATGAGAGGTCCTGGGAAGTGGGTCAGTTATTGTTCGCCGATGGTACAGCAATAGTGGCTGATTCGAGTGAGAAACTGTAGAAGTTGATGACTGAATTTGGAAAAGTGTGTGAAAGGAGAAAGCTGAGAGTAGATGTCAATAAGACCAAGGTTGTTAGGTTCAGCAGGGTTGAGGAAGAAATTTGTTGGGATGTAAGTTTGAATGGAAAAAATGGAGGATTTGAAGTGTTTCAGATATCTGGCCACATGAAATTCTCCATCCGGTAAGATGAGGTACATGTCTACATGTAGTTTATAAAGTAAGTCATACCAATTACAATGCATGTATAGTACTGTATTGCAGTCAAGGTAATTTTAGATGTCCGATGTCAGACCAATAAAGTATATCTCAATATAGCATACAACATCGACAGTTTTCTATCTCCCAACTTACTTCAAAACAACAATTAATATAAAATTTTCCAAAAACAGTATAAAAAATATAGCAATTATATTAAAACATTTTCAAACGTGTTTGAAACAGTCATAGGAATTTCCCCTTACCATTTCCAACATAAGTCGTGAAGTCAACGTAGGCATAGAGTCCATCTTGTGTGGTGTGGTCAGTAAAAAGGCCAGACACAACACTAGGATCACTAGTGAAGCCCCTTCCAACGAGCCACTTGAGTCTGGACCCCACCAGGTTGCTCCAGCTGCATAGATCTTGGTCAAAATCACATGCTACTGAGTTACCGGGACACTGTTCAGGGAGAAGGCTGACGTCATCCAGAACAATAGCATTACCCACCTCCTCAGGGTAATCAGCTCTGAAGCCAAGCTATAAGAATAAAGGAGTCATGTTATGACGGTCTTACCTCGGTGGCTTTAGACCAACTGTGTGGCAAAGATCCAAAACATAATTTCAGTCATTCGAATTATATGAAACGTAAAGGAATCCGTAGAAATGATCTTGAAAACATTAAGACAAGAACATAACATAGGTTCTCCATCTCTCGCCACTTTAGTTATCTTTCCTCCTATATCTATATGCAACCAGATGCATCTTGATATGAAGAATGCATATCTGAATGACACCACTATGCCCTTTAATTTCCATCACCCTCGTTCTCCACATCCAACCACACGTGTGCATGGTGCAGATTGTATTTCCCAAACCCTCATAACTATATCCAATTTTACTTTATGAGCCAAACTCCTTCCCAATTCACATAACCTCTTAGTTTCATCATCTATCATTCAACCAGCTTATACGTGTAGTAGCTCTTCAGGAATCACGTTGAATATTTGGATTATACGATATGAGGAGAGTAGTCTACACAAAGAAAAAATAAGCGAGAAAAACGTGCAAATTCGGAGAAATTTAAAGGAGACAAATTGTCTGTCAGTAATATTACAATAGCATTTGAATATATGGCTAAGGAATTTTTCAGCCAACTGTTCACATGCTACATAAGGGTAACACTAGATAAGCTTCTTGGAAATGGTCAACGCGTCAAACGAAAAGGCAAACGCATACAAAAAATCCAAAGAGGAATAACAAAGATGGTGTCACAACGAGGAGAACCCAGATACATCGAAAGGCTAGAGGCCTTCAGCTTTCCAAATATAGAAGAGAATAGAGTGAGGAGCGACCTCATCATAATCTTTAAGTATTCAAAGCAGGTTGATAACGTTGATATTTGAACAATTCTTTGAAAGATGCAGGAATAGAGCAACTACAAGTATTAACATATTTGAAGAAGTTTGTTAGAAATGATGTAAAGAAGAACTTTCACGGTATAAGAACAATGGATGAATGGAATGAATTAGATGCATAGTAGATGACAAGATGTATAATATATTATACAAGATGTATGATATAGAGAGAGATGGTACATGACATGGGGCCCCACGAGCATAAAACTCCCTCCCGCAGATTACAAATAGCTAACATGTACTCTTATAAACACTTCATCTGCAACATATCACTGCGCATTGGGGGAAAACCTTCACTACAGTGCTAATCTGTTTTTTATAACTCCTTTCCATAAACCAAGATTTGATCAAGACAACTTTCATACGTTATTATACACATTTTGTCATAGTCTCCAGCTAACTGCACCATACATCCCAATATTCTCTCTTCTATGAAACATTATTTCTGTGCCATAATTTAATGACAAAGATTTCATCTATGTGACTGACCTTCAGAACGATATCAGTGATGACGTCAACCCGGCCAAGCGTCCATAAAAAAGACTCGGATCTTGTCCTGTTCCACAACACCTCACTAAAGTCTCCTAACTTCAGTAGACTCAGTGTGCTTGAGCCTGTCAGTACAGAAGGGGAAATAGATCATGTGCATCAGAGATTTCTAGCATGAATGACGATCATACACTTGCGGTTCATAAACGGTCATGAAAAGTGAACCATGCACGTGCGAAGACAAGCACGTGTAACCATATTAATCAATAACGCAGATGTCATAAATTCTTACAATTAATCAGGAAAATCACCTTTAACTACATCTAACACCGATCCGTATGAAATCCTTCATACATAATCTGGTTACTTGACAAGGCACACAAAGCCATCTTAGCTGTGCATTAACATTAATCCCATTGCATTCATTTGCCTTTCATTCGTTCTCAAACTACCACTCTGAAACTCTCTAAACAATTTGGTTCGGAAAATGTGATAGCGACATCATGCTTTGTTTAGTGACATGCTAAGTCCTTCTTCTTTGCATTACAAAGTATGTGACGAAAATGATAATTCATCATTAATGTAAGACAATGAGACACGAATAAGCATATTCTCTGACTCACCTTCAATACTGTACCAGAAAGTGAGACATTGATTGCCAGCTCCAGGGTTGAGATCTGGTCCTAAGAGTAAACCAAACATTTGCCCTCGTGGCACTTCCTTTAAACCATTCCTTACACGAGGGTACAAGTAATGTCCTGTAACATAGTAGAAGTTACTACAGCCCAAAATTTTTTTCAAACTTCAATAATCATAGCTTTGATTTCATACAAAAGTTAGAGTCCCATAGGAAATGAAATAAATTTCCCTGTTGTCTCATCAAACATTTAAGTTATTCCACCTTATTCCCGGGTGTGTTATGGTGTAGACATAACCTTTCATCTCTCATCTTTAAAAGCCACCTTAGGTTAACTAATAGGTATACTATATGGGATATTCATGGATGGTCGCAGTCTAGTACACTGTGCAGCAGGGCATACCTAGCCTCGGAACAGTCATATCTCTCCAAGTGTGGTGATGGAGGGGTTTAGCTTCAGTAACACTTTCAACAATGCTTTACACACACACACACACACACACACACACACACACACACATGTGCATGTGCATTGCACATGACAGCTAGAGACAGTGTGAACGAATGTGACCTTTGTTGTCTTTTCCTAGCGCTACCTCGCACGCGCAGGGGGAAGGGAGGGAGGGAAGGGGGGGAGGCATTTAATGTGAGGCGGGGTGGCAAGGCGATTGCATGAAGGGACCAAGTATGAACTATGTACATGTGTATATATGTATAGGTGTGTGTGTATATTTATATGAATACGTTGAGATGTATAGGTATGTATATTTGCGTGCGTGGTGTGTATGTATATACATGTGTATGTGGGTGGGTTGGGCCATTCTTTCGTCTGTTTCCTTCCGCTACCTCGCTAACGCGGGAGACAGCGACAAAGCAAAATGAATAAATAAAGTGAATAATATATATATATATATATATATATATATATATATATATATATATATATATATATATATATATATATATATATTTATAACCCGGTCTCGTGCATCAAAACCACTAACACACTCATTCAGCTGCTCCCAAAACACTTGCCTCTCATGATCTTTCTTCTCATGCCCAGGTGCATATGCACCAATAATCACCCACCTCTCTCCATCAACTTTCAGTTTTACCCATATTAATCGAGAATTTACTTTCTTACATTCTATCACATACTCCCACAACTCCTGTTTCAGGAGTATTGCTATGTGGGTGGGTTGGGCCATTCTTTCGTCTGTTTCCTTCCGCTACCTCGCTAACGCGGGAGACAGCGACAAAGCAAAATGAATAAATAAAGTGAATAATATATATATATATATATATATATATATATATATATATATATATATATATATATATATATATAACCCTGTCTCGTGCATCAAAACCACTAACACACTCATTCAGCTGCTCCCAAAAACACTTGCCTCTCATGATCTTTCTTCTCATGCCCAGGTGCATATGCACCAATAATCACCCACCTCTCTCCATCAACTTTCAGTTTTACCCATATTAATCGAGAATTTACTTTCTTACATTCTATCACATACTCCCACAACTCCTGTTTCAGGAGTATTGCTACTCCTTCCCTTGCTCTTGTTCTCTCACTAACCCCTGACTTTACTCCCCAGACATTCCCAAACCACTCTTCCCCTTTACCCTTGAGCTTCGTTTCACTCAGAGCCAAAACATCCAGGTTCCTTTCCTCAAACGTACTACCTATCTCTCCTTTTTTCACATCTTGGTTACATCCACACACATTTAGGCACCCCAATCTGAGCCTTCGAGGAGGATGAGTGATGGGTGATTTGAATGCAAAGGTGAGTAATGTGGCAGTTGAGGGAATAATTGGTATACATGGGGTGTTCAGTGTTGTAAATGGAAATGGTGAAGAGCTTGTAGATTTATGTGCTGAAAAAGGACTGATGATTGGGAATACCTGGTTTAAAAAGCGAGATATACATAAGTATACTTATGTAAGTAGGAGAGATGGCCAGAGAGCGTTATTGGATTACGTGTTAATTGACAGGCGTGCGAAAGAGAGACTTTTGGATGTTAATGTGCTGAGAGGTGCAACTGGAGGGATGTCTGATCATTATCTTGTGGAGGCTAAAGTGAAGATTTGTATGGGTTTTCAGAAAAGAAGAGTGAATGTTGGGGTGAAGAGGGTGGTGAGAGTAAGTGAGCTTGGGAAGGAGACTTGTGTGAGGAAGTACCAGGAGAGACTGAGTACAGAATGGAAAAAGGTGAGAACAATGGAAGTAAGGGGAGTGGGGAAGGAATGGGATGTATTTAGGGAATCAGTGATGGATTGCGCAAAAGATGCTTGTGGCATGAGAAGAGTGGGAGGTGGGTTGATTAGAAAGGGTAGTGAGTGGTGGGATGAAGAAGTAAGAGTATTAGTGGAAGAGAAGAGAGAGGCATTTGGACGATTTTTGCAGGGAAAAAATGCAATTGAGTGGGAGATGTATAAAAGAAAGAGACAGGAGGTCAAGAGAAAGGTGCAAGAGATGAAAAAAAGGGCAAATGAGAGTTGGGGTGAGAGAGTATCATTAAATTTTAGGGAGAATAAAAAGATGTTCTGGAAGGAGGTAAATAAAGTGCGTAAGACAAGGGAGCAAATGGGAACTTCAGTGAAGGGCGCAAATGGGGAGGTGATAACAAGTAGTGGTGATGTGAGAAGGAGATGGAGTGAGTATTTTGAAGGTTTGTTGAATGTGTTTGATGATAGAGTGGCAGATATAGGGTATTTTGGTCGAGGTGGTATGCAAAGTGAGAGGGTTAGGGAAAATGATTTGGTAAACAGAGAAGAGGTAGTAAAAGCTTTGCGGAAGATGAAAGCCGGCAAGGCAGCAGGTTTGGATGGTATTGCAGTGGAATTTATTAAAAAAGGGGGTGACTGTATTGTTGACTGGTTGGTAAGGTTATTTAATGTATGTATGACTCATGGTGAGGTGCCTGAGGATTGGCGGAATGCGTGCATAGTGCCATTGTACAAAGGCAAAGGGGATAAGAGTGAGTGCTCAAATTACAGAGGTATAAGTTTGTTGAGTATTCCTGGCAAATTATATGGGAGGGTATTGATTGAGAGGGTGAAGGCATGTACAGAGCATCAGATTGGGGAAGAGCAGTGTGGTTTCAGAAGTGGTAGAGGATGTGTGGATCAGGTGTTTGCTTTGAAGAATGTATGTGAGAAATACTTAGAAAAGCAAATGGATTTGTATGTAGCATATATGGATCTGGAGAAGGCATATGATAGAGTTGATAGAGATGCTCTGTGGAAGGTATTAAGAATATATGGTGTGGGAGGCAAGTTGTTAGAAGCAGTGAAAAGTTTTATCGAGGATGTAAGGCATGTGTACGTGTAGGAAGAGAGGAAAGTGATTGGTTCTCAGTGAATGTAGGTTTGCGGCAGGGTTGTGTGATGTCTCCATGGTTGTTTAATTTGTTTATGGATGGGGTTGTTAGGGAGGTAAATGCAAGAGTTTTGGAAAAAAGGGCAAGTATGAAGTCTGTTGGGGATGAGAGAGCTTGGGAAGTGAGTCAGTTGTTGTTCGCTGATGATACAGCGCTGGTGGCTGATTCATGTGAGAAACTGCAGAAGCTGGTGACTGAGTTTGGTAAAGTGCGTGGAAGAAGAAAGTTAAGAGTAAATGTGAATAAGAGCAAGGTTATCAGGTACAGTAGGGTTGAGGGTCAGGTCAATTGGGAGGTGAGTTTGAATGGAGAAAAACTGGAGGAAGTGAAGTGTTTTAGATATCTGGGAGTGGATCTGGCAGCGGATGGATCCATGGAAGCGGAAGTGGGTTATAGGGTGGGGGAGGGGGCGAAAATTCTGGGAGCCTTGAAGAATGTGTGGAAGTCGAGAACATTATCTCGGAAAGCAAAAATGGGTATGTTTGAAGGAATAGTGGTTCCAACAATGATGTATGGTTGCGAGGCGTGGGCTATGGATAGAGTAGTGCGCAGGAGGATGGATGTGCTGGAAATGAGATGTTTGAGGACAATGTGTGGTGTGAGGTGGTTTGATCGAGTAAGTAACGTAAGGGTAAGAGAGATGTGTGGAAATAAAAAGAGCGTGGTTGAGAGAGCAGAAGAGGGTGTCTTGAAATGGTTTGGGCACATGGAGAGAATGAGTGAGGAAAGATTGACCAAGAGAATATATGTGTCGGAGGTGGAGGGAACGAGGAGAAGAGGGAGACCATATTGGAGGTGGAAAGATGGAGTGAAAAAGATTTTGTGTGATCGGGGCCTGAACATGCAGGAGGGTGAAAGGAGGGCAAGGAATAGAGTGATTTGGAGCGATGTGGTATACCGGGGTTGACGTGCTGCCAGTGGATTGAATCAAGGCATGTGAAGCGTCTGGGGTAAACCATGGAAAGCTGTGTAGGTATGTATATTTGCGTGTGTGGACGTATGTATACACATGTGTATGGGGGTGGGTTGGGCCATTTCTTTCGTCTGTTTCCTTGCGCTACCTCGCAAACGCGGGAGACAGCGACAAAGCAAAAAAAGAAATATATATATATATATATATATATATATATATATATATATATATATATATATATATATATATATATATATGTACATATAGCCCTGGGGACAGGGTATCCCTGGGGATGGGGAGAAAGAATACTTCCAACGCATTCCTCACGTGTCGTAGAAGACGACTAAAGGGGACGGGAGCGGGGGGCCAGAAACCCTCCCCTCCCTGTATTTTAACTTTCTAAAAGGGGAAACAGAAGAAGGAGTCACGCGGGGAGTGGTCATCCTCCTCGAAGGCTCAGATTGGGGTGTCTAAATGTGTGTGGATGTAATCAAGACGAGAAAAAAGGAGAGATAGGTAGTATGTTTGAGGAAAGGAACCTGGATGTTTTGGCTCTGAGTGAAACGAAGCTCAAGGGTAAAGGAGAAGAGTGGTTTGGGAATGACTTGGGAGTAAAGTCAGGGGTTAGTGAGAGAACAAGAGCAAGGGAAGGAGTAGCACTACTCCTGAAACAGGAGTTGTGGGAGTATGTGATAGAGTGTAGAAAGTAAACTCTAGATTGATATGGGTAAAACTGAAAGTTGATGGAGAGAGATGGGTTATTATTGGTGCATATGCACCTGGGCATGAGAAGAAAGATCATGAGAGGCAAGTGTTTTGGGAGCAGCTGAATGAGTGTGTTAGTGGTTTTGATGCACAAGACCGGGTTATAGTGATGGGTGATTTGAATGCAAAGGTGAGTAATGTGGCAGTTGAGGGAATAATTGGTATATATGGGGTGTTCAGTGTTGTAAATGGAAATGAAGAGTTTGTAGATTTATGTGCTGAAAAAGGACTGGTGATTGGGAATACCTGGTTTAAAAAGAGAGATATACATAAGTATACGTATGTAAGTAGGAGAGATGGCCAGAGAGCGTTATTGGATTACTTGTTAATTGATAGGCGCGCGAAAGAGAGACTTTTGGATGTTATTGTGCTGAGAGGTGCAACTGGAGGGATGTCTGATCATTATCTTGTGGAGGCGAAGGTGAAGATTTGTAGAGGTTTTCAGAAAAGAATAGAGAATGTCGGTGTGAAGAGAGTGGTGAGAGTAAGTGAGCTTGGGAAGGAGACTCGTGTGAGGAAGTACCAGGAGAGACTGAGTACAGAATGGAAAAAGGTGAGAATAAAGGAGGTAAGGGAGGATTGGGATGTATTTAGGGAAGCAGTGATGGCTTGCGCAAAAGATGCATGTGGCATGAGAAGATTGGGAGGTGGGCAGATTAGAAAGGGTAGTGAGTGGTGGGATGAAGAAGTAAGATTATCAGTGAAAGTGAAGAGAGAGGCATTTGGACGATTTTTGCAGGGAAAAGATGCAAATGAGTGGGAGATGTATAAAAGAAAGAGGCAGGACGTCAAGAGAAAGGTGCAAGAGGTGAAAAAGCGGGCAAATGAGAGTTGGGGTGAGAGAGTATCATTAAATTTTAGGGAGAATAAAAAGATGTTTTGGAAGGAGGTAAATAAAGTGCGTAAGACAAGGGAGCAAATGGGAACTTCAGTGAAGGGGGCTAATGGTGAGGTGATAACAAGTAGTGGTGATGTGAGAAGGAGGTGGAGTGAGTATTTTGAAGGTTTGTTGAATGTGTTTGATGATAGAGTGGCAGATATAGGGTGTTTTGGTCGAGGTGGTGTGCAAAGTGAGAGGGTTAGGGAAAACGATTTGGTAAACAGAGAAGAGGTAGTAAAAGCTTTACGGAAGATGAAAGCCGGCAAGGCAGTAGGTTTGGATGGTATTGCAGTGGAATTTCTTAAAAAAGGGGGTGATTGTATTGTTGACTGGTTGGTAAGGTTATTTAATGTATGTATGACTCATGGTGAGGTGCCTGAGGATTGGCGGAATGCTTGCATAGTGCCATTGTACAAAGGCAAAGGGGATAAGAGTGAGTGCTCAAATTACAGAGATATAAGTTTGTTGAGTATTCCTCGTAAATTACATGGGAGGGTACTGATTGCGAGGGTGAAGGCATGTAGAAGGCATCAGATTGGGGAAGAGCAGTGTGGTTTCAGAAGTGATAGAGGATGCGTGGATCAGGTGTTTGCTTTGAAGAATGTATGTGAGAAATACTTAGAAAAGCAAATGGATTTGTATGTAGCATTTATGGATCTGGAGAAGGCATATGATAGAGTTGATAGAGATGCTCTGTGGAAGGTATTAAGAATATGTGGTATGGGAGGCAAGTTGTTAGAAGCAGTGAAAAGTTTTTATCGAGGATGTAAGGCATGTGTACGTGTAGGAAGAGAGGAAAGTGATTGGTTCTCAGTGAATGTAGGTTTGCGGCAGGGGTGCGTGATGTCTCCATGTTTGTTTAATTTGTTTATGGATGAGGTTGTTAGGGAGGTGAATGCAAGAGTTTTGGAAAGTCGGGCAAGTATGAAGTCTGTTGGGGATGAGAGAGCTTGGGAAGTGAGGCAGTTGTTGTTCGCTGATGATACAGCGTTGGTGGCTGATTCATGTGAGAAACTGCAGAAGCTGGTGACTTAGTTTGGTAAAGTGTGTGAAAGAAAAAAGTTAAGAGGAAATGTGAATAAGAGCAAGGTTATTAGGTACAGTAGGGTTGAGAGTCAAGTCAATTGGGAGGTAAATTTGAATGAGAAAAACTGGAGGAAGTAAAGTGTTTTAGATATCTGGGAGTGGATCTGGCAGCTGATGGAACCATGGAAACGAAAGTGAATCAAAGGGAGGGGGAGGGGGCGAAAATCCTGGGAGCCTTGAAGAATGTTTGGAAGTCGAGAACATTATCTCGGAAAGCAAAAATGGGTATGTTTGAAGGAATAGTGGTTCCAACAATGTTGTATGGTTGCGAGGCGTGGGCTATGGATAGGGTTGTGCGCAGGAGGGTGGATGTGCTGGAAATGAGACGTATGAGGACAATGTGTGGTGTGAGGTGGTTTGATCGAGTAAGTAATGTAAGGGTAAGAGAGATGTGTGGAAATAAAAAGAGTGTGGTTGAGAGAGCAGAAGAGGGTGTTTTGAAATGGTTTAGGCACATGGAGGGAATGAGTGAGGAAAGATTGACCAAGAGGATATATGTGTCGGAGGTGGAGGGAACGAGGAGAAGTGGGAGACCAAATTTTAGGTGGAAAGATGGAGTGAAAAAGATTTTGAGTGATCTGGGCCTGAGCATGCAGGAGGGTGAAAGGCGGACAAGGAATAGAGTGAATTGGAACGATGTGGTATACCGGGGTCGACGTGTTGTCAATGGATTGAACCAGGGCATGTTAAGCGTCTGGGCGTAATCCATGGAAAGTTCTGTGGGGCCTGGATGTGGAAAGGGAGCTTTGGTTTCGGGCATTATTGCATTACAGCTAGAGACTGAGTGTGAACGAATGGGGCCTTTGTTGTCTTTTCCTAGCGCTACCTCGCGCACCTGAGGGGGGAGGGGGATGTTATTCCATGTGTGGCGAGGTGGCGATGGAAATGAATAAAGGCAGACAGTGTGAATTGTGTGCATGTGTATATATGTATGTGTCTGTGTGTGTATAATATATACGTGTACATTGAAATGTATGGGTATGTACATTTGCGTGTGTGGACGTGTATGTATATACATGTGTATGGGGGTGGGTTGGGCCATTTCTTTCGTCTGTTTCCTTGCGCTACCTCGCAAACGCGGGAGACAGCGACAAAGCAAAAAAAAAAAAAAAATATATATATATATATATATATATATATATATATATATATATATATATATATATATATATATATATGTAAGGTGAAATGAATAGGTATGTATATGTGCGTGTGTGGTCATGTATGTATATACATGTGTATGTGTGTGGGTTGGGCCATTTTTTCTTCTGTTTCCTTGCGCTACCTCGCTAACGCGGGAGACAACGACAAAATATAATGAATACCATCCCATACATATATAAACAAATTAGATAACCATGGTAACATCCCACACCTCTGCCGCAGACCAGCCTTCACTTGGAGCAATTCACTTTCCTCTCTATTTCTATACAAGCCTTAAATCCTTGATGAAAGCTTCTCACTACTTGTAGAAGCTTACCTCCCACACCATATATTATTAAGACCTTTTAGGAAGCATCTCTATCAACCCTATCATATACCTTCTGATCCATAAATGCCACACAGAAATCAATCCGTTTCTTTAATATATTTCTCACATACATTCTTCAATGCAGACACCTGATCTGCACATCCTCTACCACTTCTGAAACCTTACTGCTCCTCCCCAGTCTGATACTCTGTACTTTCACCTTATCAGTCACTACCCTCCCATACAACTTATTAAGCATAGCATACCTTGTGACCTTACACCTCTAGTCTGAATACTCATCTTTATCCCCCTTACCCTTACACAATGGTACTACATATGCATTCTGTCAATACTTATGCGCCTCACCATGATCCAGACATACATTGAAAATCCTAACTACCCAATCAACAACACAGTCAAACCCTTTCTTAACGAATTTAACAGCAATACCATCCGTTCTTGCCGCCTTGCCATATTTCATCCTTCGCAGGTTTTTACCATCTCTTCTCTCTTCACCAAGCCACTCTTCATGACTCTCTCATTTCACATACCTCCCTAACCTAAACACCCTACATCTGTCACTCTATCATCAAACATATTCACTCCATCTTCTCCTCACGTCATCACTACCTTGTACCATTTCCCCTCTTGCCCCATCACCGATGTTCTCATTTGTTCTCTGTTTTCGCATAATATTTACCTTCTTCCAAAACATCATATTCTCCTAAACTTTACTAATAATCGCTCACTTCAACTCTCATTTGCCCTCTTTTTAAACCCTTACACCTTCCTCTTGACCTCATGGCGCTTTTTCTAATACTTCTCCCACATATTTACACTCCTTCCCTGCAAGTACAGCCCTAAAACCTCTCTTTTCTCTTTCATTAAAAACTTTACTCATTCAGTTTTACTTCCCACCAATCACTACCCTTTCTAATCTGTCCACCTCCCATCATTCGCATGCCATTTGCATCTCTCGCACATCTCAGTACTGCTTCTCTAAATACCTCTCAATCGTCATCCACTCCCCTCACTTCATTTGCTCTCACCATTTGCCATTCTGCACTCAATCTCCCCCAGTATTTCTTCACAAAAGCCTCTTTTCCAAGCTCACTTACTCTCACCACTTTTTTTCTCACCGATATTGTTTTCTTCATTCCTAAAAGCTCTACAAATCTTTACCCTCGCCTACACAAGGAAATTATTTGACATACTAATAGCTACCCCTCTCATCACATTTAATATGTAATCCAACAATGCCCGCTTTCGTACTCTCATAAATGTGCTTGTGTATGTCCCTCCTTTTTTCTAATCAGGAATTCCCAACTACCAGTACTTTTTCATCACGCAACTCCACACACTGTTCATAATTTCAATCGATAACAATGAATACCCATGTACCCCAATCATACACTCAACTGCCACATTACTCACCTTCACATTCAAATCACCCATCTCTAATACCGGTCTCCTGCACTAAAACTGCTGACACACTTATCTGCTCTCAAAACACTTGTTTCTCATGATATTTCTTCTCGTGGCCAGGTGCATAAGCCCTTATAATCACCTACATCTCGCCATCCACTTTCATTTTTTCCACATTAATATAGAATTTACTTCCTTATAATCTTTCACACACTCCTAGAACTCCTACTTCAGGCGTGTTATAACTCCTTCCGTAGCTGTTGTCCTCTCATCAACCCCTGACTTTACTCCTTAGACATTTCCAAACCATTCTTCCTCTTTGCCCATGAGCCTTGTTTTACTAAGAGCCAGAACATTCAGGTTTCTTTCCTCAGACATACTACATACTTTCCTCTCCTCCCATCTACACACATTTGGACACCCAAACCTGAGCCTTCGAGGAGGACGAGCACTCCCGCTTGGCTTCTTTCGTTCCATATTCTAAAAATTGAATTGCAAAAAGAGGAGGGTTTCCAGTCCCCGGCTCTCGCTCCCTTTAGTTGCCTTCTACGACATGCAAGGAATAAAGAGGAAGAATTCTTCCTCCTCTACCCTAGGGTAGGGAAAAATAAACATATAGTTTTCAGTAATGCTAGCCACATTAGGGCTCAGGCACCCATTTCCGAAGACAAGTTCAATCTAACCCTTTAGCAGGTCCTTGATCTGAATCTCACCTATTTGTGTACTTGTAGTGTGATCATAACCCATGGTTTCTGCTCCTTCTTCTGCCATTACCCTTGACCATTCTAGTGGATAGTTGCCGTCATCTTTCCATACACATCCTTGGCTTTCAAAGTCACAGTTTAATGGATCCATGTTACATGGACCAACCAAAGCTTCCATATCATCAACAGCAACAGTTCCTTTTGAATCAGCTTCTACAGTTACCAACATCCGGAGCTGAAAAACATCCTAGTCTCACTTTCTGGATTACAATCTTTAACAAAGTAAGTGTAAACTTTCCTCAACCTCATTCATTTCATATGATTAAAGGTCATTCCCTCCCCCCCCCTAATAAAAGAGAAAATGCAACCATGTGACTACTGTTATTTTAGTTTCACAGAAAATTTGACAGGCAAAACTTAAGAATATAAGTATTGCTTTATATGAGGAAACTTGATCACATGGTACAACGAGAGAAAGCATAGTTTTTCTTATTTGATAACTTTAGGGCTATGTTCTGTTTCAATTGTCTCTTAGTGTTGACTGAGCGAGTTTCCATCCAAATTTTCATCAGATAGTGCATGATCACAGATGGTGCTGCAAACACAGGAAAGAGCAGAATCAGGTTCTCTACTGCAACAGAGAATTCCTGGTTTAAGAAAGACGTTGACCGAGCAATATATGTACAGATGCATCATCACAGTGATAAAGTCTAGAAAATAGATTTTCTACACCTTGGAAATCTAGGCTTAAATCAGATATGTAATAAGTAATATTTCATCTCAAGTTGCAGACTACATTACAGCCATCAAAGAATCAGATGCTGTATGTTTCAATGACGATCAAGCAACTTCAGAAGCTGCGACCACAAACAATGTGGCTAAGGTGGCGAGTGCGTAGTGAGATCATAGTTGATCTTGTTAGAATGTTTAGTGAATCCTATGTACTAATGAAGAACGAGGCTGATCTGGGAATGGACGAGGGTGTGTAAACTATATTTCTGCATTAGACTGGCACTGGAGAAAGTTCTCGCAGAAACAAAATGAATTGTATAAAGTCTTTACGTGTACAGCAAGTCGGGTGATGACACAAAAACACCAGCGAATTTCTGACTATATAGTACACGGGAGAGACCAGTGAGTGCTGTTGAGTTTTATAATGGACGTGGTGCGTGAGCGAGAGTAACATAATGAGGGAATGTATCAGGGTTTATAATGCCATCACGAGTGTGTAATGAATCTATGGATGGGGCAATTAAATGAAATGTGAGGATGATGCGTTTCTGGATGGGGCATTACGTGAAATGACACGATGATGGGTCCATTGGTGGGTAATCACATGAGATGACAGCATGATGAGGTGAAGAAAACGTAACGTTAAACCACTTTATAAACAAAATGAAAGTTATCGTGGCTGTTCTCTGCCTCTGGTGCTGTGCTGTAAGCTGAATCAGGAATGAAGATTGATAAAGTGAGGGTGTGTCCTGATGATGTACGTAAGAGGCAGATACTGCAGCTAAATGTGAAGAGAAATTACATCAGTTTCTGAGGGAGATGCCACGTCACCTTCTGTTACAAAAGTAAACGATGAAATCCTGGAAATAGTAGATGTTTGAAGATATCTCAGGATTGTACACCGAGCCACTGTTGAACATGAGTTAGAAGTAAGTCTCTATGTCTCATTTAACTTCTTGAAAAACTTTCTCCCAAAGGACAAATACATTTCCTTTTATAAGAAAATCAACAGATTCATAAGTATACTGTACCTTACAGTCACCATCATCAGTAAAAAATTCTACACTTGCTTCGTGCCACAGGTCAACATAACCTGCAATACGTTCCCAAATTACATCTGTGGTCGTGAGGTTCCCCCACTGATTTGTGAGCGTTCTCTGCTGTACCGTAAGCCACGGGGTGTCACTTCCGAACATATAATACCTGTCAACGTATATACAGGTTGGTTCATTCTCTATATACCATATCACATGTACATATTCCTAAAAGTTGATGATACAGGTAGAATTTTCTTCTCATTGAGAATTGTGAATGATTTGACATAAATTATCTTGCAAAAAAATACAAACAATAGAAAATAGCAAGAAATGGTTAAGATGATATCTCAGAAAGAATATACACAAATTAGAAATATATGTATTCCAGAGAGAAAGCCAAGGGAATGTAGAGTTAGAGAAAACAACAGAAGAGAAATGGAAATGATTTCATGTGAATGATATGCACGAGATGTGGGACAAAGGAAAACCCTTCATCAGTTTACCAAATAGCCTCATCTAACGACCTGTTCTGTCCTTCTTTCTCCTTAGAATTACCTCACCTCACTTATCATAGTGATCAGAAAGTCATCTTCGCCTCACTACCCAGTAGTACTGTAACTATTTCAGTTTCAAGCTAAGAATATCGGAGCAAAAATGCCTTTGACATCATAATTTTGTCCACTCAGTCATAGACGAGATGTCATGACTGCAGCATCTCTATCTGACTGTGTTAATGATATTCTAATAATGCTAATATTCAGTACTTGAGGTTTGCTAAACCAATGAAAAAAGTTTTCCCTATGTCACCTCAAACGCTTACGTTTGATGATGTTCTTGAATACTATGAGATAAAATTTCATTCGAAATCTGTCATTCGTATTAACTTTTTTGAAACTGTAGTTTACTCACAAACTGCTGGGACCCTCATGCGTGGCCCTGCAGTTTCTGTTCAGAAACCCTTAAAAACATAATGACATTACATAATGACATCATGACGTTACATCATGACAGAGCTAAGCAAACAAATAGCCTATATGTCTGTCAACTACTATACTACTGTCACGTGACCAACATGAAAATATTTATCACTTAATGTTCACCATTAGATACATAATGTATGGCAACACAGCGTTACCGCAGTTCAACCAATGTGTAACTTCACATCACGTAATGACCAACCAGTTACAACTAAATGTACAAAGTTTAAACCATAAAACTTGCTATGCAGAACTTCCCGTACTACATATGTGAATGTATCTCACTTATGTACTTATTCATCGAACAAAAGTGAGCTGTACCAATTTGATCTTAAGCTCTTTTGTGACTAATTAATCGCTCTCTATCATGACCCCCAAAATTCTGTAATCATTCAACTGTGTATTTTCAACCGAATGGCCGACTGGATTCAATAAACTGTTTATTTTCATCTTTTCAGCATTTAACTTGCATATCAAAAGTGTTGCCTTGTTACAGTTAATGACTAAAAGGAGGATCATAAGTGAAATCAATAGGCAGTGATTTGTAATTAGTTTCAAATTCCCTAGAAATCCCAAGTGAGATGTGTGCTGATCACCCTTATGAATATCTCTTACAATCTGTCTGTCATCATAAACTACATTTGTAGGGTCTGAAGCTTTTACTTAGATGAAGTACGCTCACATCACTCATATCCTCACTCCCTGCACAGTGCGTTACGGCAATGTATAGACTACCACATTAAAATAGGAGCTTCTTACTCTTTCCCTCTGCACACTAAGATGGTAAGATGGTTAGTCATGTGTGACCGACGTCATCGTTCATACTACATCCATAGATAATTGATTCTGCAATCATTCCTTTATCACAAACATCTATAATATGCTTATCCTTAATATATATGCTTATCCTTAATATATGATATGCTTATCCTTGATATATAATATGCTTATCCTTAATATATATGCTTATCCTTAATACATAATATGCTTATGCTTGATATATAATATGCTTATCCTTGATATATATGCTTATCCTTAATACATAATATGCTTATCCTTGATATATAATATGCCTATCCTTAATATATATGCTTATCCTTGATATATAATACACTTATCCTTGATATATAATATGATTATCCTTAATATATTCTGTCGCTATAATAACCTGTCTCCTTCGCTGTCTAACTCTTACTGTTGCAATTTTTACTGCTCTTGTGTGTGTGTGTTCCAGAAGATCGTACTGTCTGCCATACCGTGCATTCTGCATGCACATACTTTGCAGAGATTTTCTCTGTGCGTCATGATGATGATAAACTTCATACCACGTACTATTCTCACACCTTCATTCTTTCGCTTCATATATCCTTCCAACACCATATATATACTACGCCAGTCTTGTACATCCACTCCTCTTATGTTTTCACCTTCCTTACCTCTATAATACACCAGTGTTCCACACCCATACAGCACAGTTTGGGCAAACTTTCAGTTCAACTCAATTTTCCCTTGCTTCATTCTCTTGGAAAGTCCAGCTTTTCACAAGCATTCTTACTTAATTTTACGCTAGAAATTGAAACTCATCAACAATATCCAGTTCTCCACGTAAACTGTTTTCGCAGTGCGATATTTCATCTTCAAAGACCGGCGTTTTTCTTATATTCGCATTAATTCTCAGCGACCTTCTCTTAAATACTTCACTGATGGGGTCTACCATTTTGTCCAGCACTCTGATATAGTTAACAACACACCGTTATCTGTATACAGCAACTGCTGTAACTTTTCCTATATTTCTCCGAGACTGATCACTACACCATAATCACCACTATGAATATAGCTCTTAGAGCTATATCATCAAACAGATTGAAACATTCCCATAAACTGTACAGAATGTTATAAATAGTGAAAACGACTTCAGACACCACTATCAAAGGCTTGCGGTTACGTCGCCTAAGACACTTAGTGTTCACTTTGCGAAATACCAGACCATAGAATACTGAAAGCAGTAAGTTGATAAGTACCATTTGTGGATGGTAAATTGTTCAACAAACCGGTACAAGGAAGACCTGTGCTGAATGACTGGAAGTTCGCCAGTACGGCAATTATCTATGATCGTTTTAATGAAGTAGTTCCGTACAGTTTTACAATACCCTTTCTCAAAAATAGGAATAATGTTTGTTTTTATCCAGACTCGATATTGAAAATTCTCCCAGTGGTTTCTTGAATATTTCAGGCGGTTTGTCAAGTGTTTCTGCATAATGTGTGAATCTATAGAGAGGGACATCAGTTCCATCTAACTTATATGACTCAATATCTTTCACTCGCCTGCATACCTGTTTTGCAAAGATGTCTGTTTTCCAAGATCTCCTCTCGATCTCCTCTCACCAGTATTGAAGTTACACTCTCCTCCATTATGAATACAATATGTATGCATCAGCGAATTTCTCTCCTGAATTTTCGGATCCTTTTGTTCAACAACTCCTCTGGAAACCCTCAGCCTGACAGCTGCTTCTCACGTACTAGTTTAATTTTCATAGCTTAGCCGTGCCTTAAGTACCAGTTTCATCCACGTAAATTCATGGATCAGTTTTGATTTTTTACTTGCCTTCTCCACAACTATTTTTTTAGATTTTTTCCTTCTTCCTCTACCTTACCGGACTCATCTCTCGCTTCCTTATACTTTTCATTCCTAGTAGACTATTATGCCATCTTTATTTTCATATTTCATTCTTATGATCTTCAGCTTTTAGATATTCAAGCAAACAAACTCTCAATCTTGCTAGCCTTTTCTTTTTTTTCCAGTGTTAGCCATATACTAGATCTCTTCATCATACAGATGGCTCATACAACCTTCTGTAACAATTCTATATATTCTATCTGTGGGATTCCAGCTCCACCATATGCTTACTTAGCGATTGTTTAGCTCAATATAGCTACAAAAACGTTATATCCTCTCTGAGTTTGTTGTTTACTCTGATCATTATAATCCTTCACTAACCAACCAGTCAAATGTAAACGCGATGTAATTCCAATTTAGGAAAGAGATATCATAAGACATTGTTTATATTCATGTTGGTTTACATGAAGATGAGGTCGACTGTTGGTGGGGCATCATATCCTCTGTCTTCAGAATAATTCAGAAAATATTTCCGGACACATTCATGGTATTTGTCTCCATGACTCCCTACCTCCAGGTGAATCTGAGTTATCCTAATCAATTTTCGTATTGCTGAATTATGTTCGGGTAAACTGGTCTACCGACTTGTTTTTCTTGAAACTTTTGTTGTGTGCCTCACTAACCTAGCCCAACCGTCCGTATCCCTTGTCTCCTCTTGTGTTATATATCGCGCGTGGCTCAGAACAGTAAGTAGCACTTCATGACATACTTTACCTCTCTCTCTCTCGCTCTCTCTCTCGCTCTCGCTCTCTCTCCCCCTCTCTCTCTCTCTCTCCTGATGGTCGGCTTATTTGCCCTCATGTCTCTTTCATCTCTCATTTATATGTCTTCCGGATATTTATTTCCTTCTCGCTGTTCCACCAACCAGTCGTCGCTGATGAACACCACCGACTTTTCCTGCTGAGTCAAATTGTCTTTGTATTTAGCACCAACCGACCACTACACTCTATCATGAACATGAATCTTGCTCTTCGTTCACTTTCATGTTGACTCTTTTCCTAATTTTGTTTCAGGTTTTAATCTCTAAAACCTTATCCACCATGTTTATAGCCCCGAAAAACTTAAGTTATTCCTTCCTTCACTCTGTAATCCATCGACGAGCTTCATCTTTGTACTGACCACTACTGTGGGTTACTGTTGGAAGAGTCGTGCTGTCCTTATGCGTCAGCCTCCGCGTCTCTGCTTCTTTCTAGAACCTGCCATTAGTTCTGAATATTCTGCACCTGACTAAGCCTGCCATCACACACTATACATTTCCCTAATGATCTGGTTTGTAAAGGAGTATATGTTCCTTTTACATAGTTCTAGTTAGCAAATGTGTCTCTTTGTTTTAGTAATGTCTGCAGGAGTCAGTTCTTAGTTCTCTTCTCATCAATGGCAGAAATGTTTCCAGATCTTTGCTCTCTGTGTTGCTGTTTTAGGTGCCATGTTTTCCATGGATCCATATCAAAGTCACCTTGAGAGAACCCTCGTCATCCTCTCTGTAAGTATTACCACCTTTACGTCTGGTCTCTTTTGTCTGTGTGCTTTCTCCCTGTTCCTAAAGTTACTTTAATTCTTAATCATATACTTGTATTACATATTTCATTTATCTTCATCCATTTGCTGCATCTTATGATGAGTCTGTCTGCGTATCACAGCCAGAAATTTCTCAGTATCAAGGCTCTGCCTGGTTTATTCAACCTTCACTTTGTTCCTGGTCCTTTTTCCTTCCGTTTCATACTTTCTTCTACCATCTTCTTTCTACCCGATTTGCGAACAATACTAAGTCCAGGATGATTTCCTCTATTGATTCCTTAACTTATTCTTTACAGTTGTGTGGTTTAACCTTAACTATAACAGTTCTCTTTAATCTAAATTTCATTATAAAAGTGATTATATCCTTCACACAAAACTCCAAAGCGATTATTCCACAATGTTTACAAGCTGTTTACACTGAAGTTGAATTAAGATGAATTATGAAATTCATTCAAAAAGGGAAATTTAGGCGGATACAAGCCAACTGTTGTCGACAGGTGGCTCAGTTACCTATAAACAATAATAAGAGACATTTTCTGTTTTCTGACTCATACTTCTGAAACTATATCAAGTGTGTGTGTGTGTGTGTGTGTGTGTGTGTGTGTGTGTGTGTGTGTGTGTGTGTGTGTGTGTGTGTTGGTGTGAATAGCTTTTCTGGAATCAAACATATGTGTGCATGTTAGGCACTGCACAGTATGACACAAGTACAGATAAGATAAGGCTACTACACCCACCAGAAGCGGAGGCAGTAGTCGTGTGCGCCTTGTGGATTTATTGCCAGACGTTGCGACAGGAAGGTGGCTTGGTAGGGCTCTTGGTTAGACTGACTGGCTTGTAGATACAAATAGTTTCCTTGGTTGCGGTCAGCATACACTTTATCTGTGGTTCCAACTTGCAGTTTATCTGATGCTGTCCATCTGCAAGTGTCCGTGTCAAATCCACAGGCTATGTCCTCCTCAGCTGTTGGAGATGTGGGAAAAATTATCATGCCAGCAGTAATGGTACGGCTAACCTGTACATAATCGCATGTCAAATATACCTTCTCTTGTTGCATGATCATAGTACAATCAGCTACTATATATATATATATATATATATATATATATATATATATATATATATATATATATATATATATATACATACATATACATATATATATATTTTTTTCTTTTTTTTTTTTTTTTTACTTTGTCGCTGTCTCCCGCGTTT
This sequence comes from Panulirus ornatus, assembly GCF_036320965.1. Classification (NCBI taxonomy): domain Eukaryota; kingdom Metazoa; phylum Arthropoda; class Malacostraca; order Decapoda; family Palinuridae; genus Panulirus; species Panulirus ornatus. The sequence continues at coordinate 2,725,510 of NC_092232.1, forward strand.
GCGAGGTAGCGCAAGGAAACAGACGAAAGAAATGGCCCAACCCCCCCCCCCCCCATACACATGTATATACATACGTCCACACACGCAAATATACATACCTACACAGCTTTCCATGGTTTACCCCAGACGCTTCACATGCCTTGATTCAATCCACTGACAGCACGTCAACCCCGGTATACCACATCGTTCCAATTCACTCTATTCCTTGCCCTCCTTTCACCCTCCTGCATGTTCAGGCCCCGATCACACAAAATCTTTTTCACTCCATCTTTCCACCTCCAATTTGGTCTCCCTCTTCTCCTCGTTCCCTCCACCTCCGACACATATATCCTCTTGGTCAATCTTTCCTCACTCATTCTCTCCATGTGCCCAAACCACTTCAAAACACCCTCTTCTGCTCTCTCAACCACGCTCTTTTTATTTCCACACATCTCTCTTACCCTTACGTTACTCACTCGATCAAACCACCTCACACCACACATTGTCCTCAAACATCTCATTTCCAGCACATCCATCCTCCTGCGCACAACTCTATCCATAGCCCACGCCTCGCAACCATACAACATTGTTGGAACCACTATTCCTTCAAACATACCCATTTTTGCTTTCCGAGATAATGTTCTCGACTTCCACACATTCTTCAAGGCCCCCAGAATTTTCGCCCCCTCCCCCACCCTATGATCCACTTCCGCTTCCATGGTTCCATCCGCTGACAGATCCACTCCCAGATACCTAAAACACTTCACTTCCTCCAGTTTTTTTTCCATTCAAACTCACCTCCCAATTGACTTGACCCTCAACCCTACTGTACCTAATAACCTTGCTCTTATTCACATTTACTCTTAACTTTCTTCTTCCACACACTTTACCAAACTCCGTCACCAGCTTCTGCAGTTTCTCACATGAATCAGCCACCAGCGCTGTATCATCAGCGAACAACAACTGACTCACTTCCCAAGCTCTCTCATCCCCAACAGACTTCATACTTGCCCCTCTTTCCAAAACTCTTGCATTCACCTCCCTAACCACCCCATCCATAAACAAATTAAACAACCATGGAGACATCACACACCCCTGCCGCAAACCTACATTCACTGAGAACCAATCACTTTCCTCTCTTCCTACACGTACACATGCCTTACATCCTCGATAAAAACTTTTCACTGCTTCTAACAACTTGCCTCCCACACCATATATTCTTAATACCTTCCACAGAGCATCTCTATCAACTCTATCATATGCCTTCTCCAGATCCATAAATGCTACATACAAATCCATTTGCTTTTCTAAGTATTTCTCACATACATTCTTCAAAGCAAACACCTGATCCACACATCCTCTACCACTTTTGAAACCACACTGCTCTTCCCCAATCTGATGCTCTGTACATGCCTTCACCCTCTCAATCAATATCCTCCCATATAATTTACCAGGAATACTCAACAAACTTATACCTCTGTAATTTGAGCACTCACTCTTATCCCCTTTGCCTTTGTACAATGGCACTATGCACGCATTCCGCCAATCCTCAGGCACCTCACCATGAGTCATACATACATTAAATAACCTTACCAACCAGTCAACAATACAGTCACCCCCTTTTTTAATAAATTCCACTGCAATACCATCCAAACCTGCTGCCTTGCCGGCTTTCATCTTCCGCAAAGCTTTTACTACCTCTTCTCTGTTTACCAAATCATTTTCCCTAACCCTCTCACTTTGCACACCACCTCGACCAAAACACCCTATATCTGCCACTCTATCATCAAACACATTCAACAAACCTTCAAAATACTCACTCCATCTCCCTCTCACATCACCACTACTTGTTATCACCTCCCCATTTGCGCCCTTCACTGAAGTTCCCATTTGCTCCCTTGTCTTACGCACTTTATTTACCTCCTTCCAGAACATCTTTTTATTCTCCCTAAAATTTAATGATACTCTCTCACCCCAACTCTCATTTGCCCTTTTTTTCACCTCTTGCACCTTTCTCTTGACCTCCTGTCTCTTTCTTTTATACATCTCCCACTCAATTTCATTTTTTCCCTGCAAAAATCGTCCAAATGCCTCTCTCTTCTCTTTCACTAATACTCTTACTTCTTCATCCCACCACTCACTACCCTTTCTAATCAACCCACCTCCCACTCTTCTCATACCACAAGCATCTTTTGCGAAATCCATCACTGATTCCCTAAATACATCCCATTCCTCCCCCACTCCCCTTACTTCCATTGTTCTCACCTTTTTCCATTCTGTACTCAGTCTCTCCTGGTACTTCCTCACACAAGTCTCCTTCCCAAGCTCACTTACTCTCACCACCCTCTTCACCCCAACATTCACTCTTCTTTTCTGAAAACCCATACAAATCTTCACCTTAGCCTCCACAAGATAATGATCAGACATCCCTCCAGTTGCACCTCTCAGCACATTAACATCCAAAAGTCTCTCTTTCGCGCGCCTGTCAATTAACACGTAATCCAGTAAGGCTCTCTGGCCATCTCTCCTACTTACATAAGTATACTTATGTATATCTCGCTTTTTAAACCAGGTATTCCCAATCATCAGTCCTTTTTCAGCACATAAATCTACAAGCTCTTCACCATTTCCATTTACAACACTGAACACCCCATGTATACCAATTATTCCCTCAACTGCCACATTACTCACCTTTGCATTCAAATCACCCATCACTATAACCCGGTCTCGTGCATCAAAATCTGTTTCCTTGCGCTACCTCGCTAACACGGGAGACAGCGACAAAGCAAAATATATATATAAATATATAGGGGATAGGGGACAAAGAATACTTCCCACGTATTCCCTGCGTGTCGTAAAAGGCGACTAAAAGGGGAGGGAGCGGGGGGCTGGAAATCCTCCCCTCTCGTTTTTTTTTTTTTAATTTTCCAAAAGAAGGAACAGAGAATTGGGCCAGGTGAGGGTATTCCCTCAAAGGCCCAGTCCTCTGTTCTTAACGCTACCTCGCTAATGCGGGAAATGGCGAACAGTTTGAAAGAAGAAGAAAATATATATATATATATATATATATATATATATATATATATATATATATATATATATATATATATATATATATAAATATTTTGCTTTGTCGCTGTCTCCCGTGTTAGCGAGGTAGCGCAAGGAAACAGACGAAAGAATGGCCCAACCCACCCACATACACATGTATATAAATACACGTTCACACACGCACATATACATACCTATACATCTCAACGTAAACATATATATACACACACAGACATATGCATATACACCCATGTACATAATTCATACTGTCTGCCTTTATTCATTCCCATCGCCACCCCGCCACACATGAAATAACCGCCCCCTCCCCCTGCATGCGCGCGAGGTAGCGCTAGGAAAAGAAAACAAAGGCCACATTCGTTCACACTCAGTCTCTAGCTGTCATGTAATAACGTCGACCCCATATACCACATCATTCCAATTCACTCTACTCCTTGCACGCCTTTCACCCTCCTGCATGTTCAGGCCCCGATCCCTCAAAATTTTTTTTAACTCCATCCTTCCACCTCCAAGTAGGTCTCTCACTTCTCCGCGTTCCCTCCACCTCTGACACATATATCCTCTTTGTCAATTTTTCCTCACTCATTCTCTCCATGTGACCAAACCATTTCAATACAACCTCTTCTGCTCTCTCAACCATACTCTTTTTATTACCCCAGACATCTCTTACCCTTTTTATTACTTACTCGATGAAACCACCTCACACCACATATTGTCCTCAAACATCTCATTTCCAGCACATCCACCCTCCTCCGCACAACCTTATCTATAGCCCACGCCTCGCAACCATATAACATTGTTGGAACCACTATTCTAAAAAACTTATCAAAAATAAAGTTATCTAATTTGTATAGACCTCTAATACTAAGACTATAATTCTTTGTGCATTTGATAATAGAGGATTCAATGATATTTTTCGAGGTAATAGAGTTAGAGTTAATAACTGAGATGGCATTACTCCAGTCAATACAATGATCATAGTTTTTAACGTGATCAAACAAGTCATTCGATTCTTGTCCCGTTCTTATACTATACTTAGGTTGCTTAAGTCTCACAGAAAGATCACCACCAGCCTGCCCAGCATAAAACTTATCACAATTTCTACATGGCACTTTATAGATGCACCCAGGAGAATTTTCAGGTGAATTCCTGATTGAAATATTCTTTATAGTATCATTGTTGCTGAATGCAACATCTACATTAAAGGATTTAAGCAACATGGGAAATAAAGTAGAATTATCATTGAAATGGAGAACTAAAAGATTCTTGGTGTCAATGGGAGGTTTGGGCTCAACTCTATAAAATGATTTCTTTGGTAATTTAAGGGATTTATCAATGAAAGATCTAGGGTATTTTAACTTAGATCCAAGAGAATGTATCTTCTCAAACTCATCAATATACTCTGGACTGCAAACAGGTAATGCCCTAAGGCACATAGATTGAAATGATGATAATCTAACTCCGTCATGTTGAGATGAGTAATAATGGATATATGAGCATACATTGGTAGGCTTTCCGTATATGCTAAACTTAAACTTGTTTCCTTGCCTGTGGACCATGCAATCTAAAAATGGTAACATACCATTATTTTCATTTTCTACACTTAATTTGATGGAAGGTACTAAATTGTTATGTAAGGGGAGAAATATTTGTGAATTTTAGTTTGTTGGCCAAACACAAAGAACATCATCTACATACCTAAACCAAATTGCAGTAGAAGGTAAGAAATCCTTTAGTAATTTAGTTTCAAAAAAATTCCATATAAAGATTACTTAGTACATGTGAAAGAGGGTTACCCATTGGCATACCAAATTTTTGAGCATAATTATCTCCATTGAATTGAAATACACAGTCTTTTATACACAATTTTATTAGATCAGTGAAAACAGACTTTGAAACAGGTAAATGAATATCATCCAAGACATCAAACAAATATTCTAAAAAGTCATCAACTGAAACTTTTGTGAAAAGTGAGGAAACATCAAAGCTAACTAGTTTGAAATCAAAATTACCATTGATATTTTTAAGCTTGTTGACTAAATCTACATTGTTCATGATATTAGAATCTGATATTTCACCTACTAAAGGGCTTAATAAAGAAGCTAACCATTTTGACAGTAGGCTTCAGTAGAACTCACTATAGGTCTTGCTGGAAAATTTCGTTTGTGTGTTTTTATAAGTCCATACATATATGGCAATGAAAGGGACAAAGATGACAAACTTTTGATAAGAGAACCATTACCTTTCAACAACTTCATTTCTTTACTGGAATGGGAATTAACTGCTTCTGTCGTGTCATCATTTAAAAGATCATTCATTTTAGATAAATAGTTACTTTTGTCTAAAATCACAGCAGTGTTAGCCTTATCCCCTGATGATGTGATTATTACACGAAAGTGCACTTGGGAACTTATCGTGTTTCATTTTCCTCGTGGACTCTTAGGAATATACTTGATCACGCGCAAAATTGTGATCCTTTTCAATATATATATATATATATATATATATATATATATATATATATATATATATATATATATATATATATATTCATTTATTTATTTATATTGCTTTGTCGCTGTCTCCCGCGTTAGCAAGGTAGCGCAAAGAAACAGAAGAAAGAATGGCCCAACCCACCCACATACACATATATATACATACACGTCCACACACGCAAATATACATACCTATACATCTCAATGTATACAAATATATATACACACACAGACATATACATATATACACATGTACATAATTCATACTGTCTGCCTTTATTTATTCCCATCGCCACCTCGCCACACATGGAATAACAACCCCCTCCCCCTCATGTGTGCGAGGTAGCGCTAGGAAAAGACAACAAAGGCCACATTCGTTCACACTCAGTCTCTAGCTGTCATGTAATAATGCACCGAAACCACAGCTCCCTTTCCACATCCAGGCCCCACACAACTTTCCATGGTTTACCCCAGACGCTTCACATGCCCTGATTCAATCCATTGACAGCACGTCAACCCCGGTATACCACATCGTTCCAATTCACTCTATTCCTTGCATGCCTGTCACCCTCCTGCATGTTCAGGCCCCGATCACTCAAAATCTTTTTCACTCCATCTTTCCACCTCCAATTTGGTCTCCCATTTCTCCTCGTTCCCTCCACCTCTGACACATATATCCTCTTGGTCAATCTTTCCTCACTCATTCTCTCCATGTGACCAAACCATTTCAAAACACCCTCTTCTGCTCTCTCAACCACACTCTTTTTATTACCACACATCTCTCTTACCCTTACATTACTTACTCGATCAAACCACCGCACACCATATATTGTCCTCAAACATCTCATTTCCAGCACATCCACCCTCTTGCGCACAACTCTATCCATAGCACACGCCTCGCAACCATACAACATTGTTGGAACTACTATTCCTTCAAACATACCCATTTTTGCTTTCCGATATATATATATATATATATATATATATATATATATATATATATATATATATATATAAGGTCAAGTCAATTGGGAGGTGAGTTTGAATGGTGAGAGGCTGGAGGAAGTGAAGTGTTTTAGATATCTGGGAGTGGATCTGTCAGCGGATGGAACCATGGAAGCGGAAGTGGATCATAGGGTGGGGGAGGGGGCGAAAATTTTGGGAGCCTTGAAAAATGTGTGGAAGTCGAGAACATTATCCCGGAAAGCAAAAATGGGTATGTTTGAAGGAATAGTGGTTCCAACAATGTTGTATGGTTGCGAGGCGTGGGCTATGGATAGAGTTGTGCGTAGGAGGATGGATGTGCTGGAAATGAGATGTTTGAGGACAATGTGTGGTGTGGGGTGGTTTGATCGAGTAAGTAACGTAAGGGTAAGAGAGATGTGTGGAAATAAAAAGAGCGTGGTTGAGAGAGCAGAAGAGGGTGTTTTGAAATGGTTTGGGCACATGGAGAGAATGAGTGAGGAAAGATTGACCAAGAGGATATATGTGTCGGAGGTGGAGGGAACGAGGAGAAGAGGGAGACCAAATTGGAGGTGGAAAGATGGAGTGAAAAGGATTTTGTGTGATCGGGGCCTGAACATGCAGGAGGGTGAAAGGAGGGCAAGGAATAGAGTGAATTGGAGCGATGTGGTATACAGGGGTTGACGTGCTGTCAGTGGATTGAATCAAGGCATGTGAAGCGTCTGGGGTAAACCATGGAAAGCTGTGTAGGTATGTATATTTGCGTGTGTGGACGTGTGTATGTACATGTGTATGGGGGGGTTGGGCCGTTTCTTTCGTCTGTTTCCTTGCGCTACCTCGCAAACGCGGGAGACAGCGACAAAGTATAAAAAAAAAAAAAAAAAAAAAAAAAAAATATATATATATATATATATATATATATATATATATATATATATTATTATTATATATATATGCACCTGGGCATGAGAAGAAAGATCAAGAGAGGCAAGTGTTTTGGGAGCAGCTGAATGAGTGTGTTAGTGGTTTTGATGCACGAGATCGGGTTATAGTGATGGGTGATTTGAATGCAAGGGTGAGTAATGTGGCAGTTGAGGGAATAATTGGTATACATGGGGTGTTCAGTGTTGTAAATGGAAATGGTGAAGAGCTTGTAGATTTATGTGCTGAAAAAGGACTGATGATTGGGAATACCTGGTTTAAAAAGCGAGATATACATAAGTATACTTATGTAAGTAGGAGAGATGGCCAGAGAGCGTTATTGGATTACGTGTTAATTGACAGGCGTGCGAAAGAGAGACTTTTGGATGTTAATGTGCTGAGAGGTGCAACTGGAGGGATGTCTGATCATTATCTTGTGGAGGCTAAGGTGAAGATTTGTATGGGTTTTCAGAAAAGAAGAGTGAATGTTGGGGAGAAGAGGGTGGTGAGAGTAAGTGAGCTTGAGAAGGAGACCTGTGTGAGGAAGTACCAGGAGAGACTGAGTACAGAATGGAAAAAGGTGAGAACAATGGAAGTAAGGGGAGTGGGGGAGGAATGGGATGTATTTAGGGAATCAGTGATGGATTGCGCAAAAGATGCTTGTGGCATGAGAAGAGTGGGAGGTGGGTTGATTAGAAAGGGTAGTGAGTGGTGGGATGAAGAAGTAAGAGTATTAGTGAAAGAGAAGAGAGAGGCATTTGGACGATTTTTGCAGGAAAAAAATGCAATTGAGTGGGAGATGTATAAAAGAAAGAGACAGGAGGTCAAGAGAAAGGTGCAAGATTTGAAAAAAAGGGCAAATGAGAGTTGGTGTGAGAGAGTATCATTAAATTTTAGGGAGAATAAAAAGATGTTCTGGAAGGAGGTAAATAAAGTGCGTAAGACAAGGGAGCAAATGGGAACTTCAGTGAAGGGCGCAAATGGGGAGGTGATAACAAGTAGTGGTGATGTGAGAAGGAGATGGAGTGAGTATTTTGAAGGTTTGTTGAATGTGTTTGATGATAGAGTGGCAGATATAGGGTGTTTTGGTCGAGGTGGTGTGCAAAGTGAGAGGGTTAGGGAAAATGATTTGGTAAACAGAGAAGAGGTAGTGAAAGCTTTGCGGAAGATGAAAGCCGGCAAGGCAGCAGGCTTGGATGGTATTGCAGTGGAATTTATTAAAAAAGGGGGTGATTGTATTGTTGACTGGTTGGTAAGGTTATTTAATGTATGTATGACTCATGGTGAGGTGCCTGAGGATTGGCGGAATGCGTGCATAGTGCCATTGTACAAAGGCAAAGGGGATAAGAGTGAGTGCTCAAATTACAGAGGTACAAGTTTGTTGAGTATTCCTGGTAAATTATATGGGAGGGTATTGATTGAGAGGGTGAAGGCATGTACAGAGCATCAGATTGGGGAAGAGCAGTGTGGTTTCAGAAGTGGTAGAGGATGTGTGGATCAGGTGTTTGCTTTGAAGAATGTATGTGAGAAATACTTAGAAAAGCAAATGGATTTGTATGTAGCATTTATGGATCTGGAGAAGGCATATGATAGAGTTGATAGAGATGCTCTGTGGAAGGTATTGAGAATATATGGTGTGGGAGGAAAGTTGTTAGAAGCAGTGAAAAGTTTTTATCGAGGATGTAAGGCATGTGTACGTGTAGGAAGAGAGGAAAGTGATTGGTTCTCAGTGAATGTAGGTTTGCGGCAGGGGTGTGTGATGTCTCCATGGTTGTTTAATTTGTTTATGGATGGGGTTGTTAGGGAGGTAAATGCAAGAGTCTTGGAAAGAGGGGCAAGTATGAAGTCTGTTGGGGATGAGAGAGCTTGGGAAGCGAGTCAGTTGTTGTTCGCTGATGATACAGCGCTGGTGGCTGATTCATGTGAGAAACTGCAGAAGCTGGTGACTGAGTTTGGTAAAGTGTGTGGAAGAAGAAAGTTAAGAGTAAATGTGAATAAGAGCAAGGTTATTAGGTACAGTAGGGTTGAGGGTCAAGTCAATTGGGAGGTGAGTTTGAATGGAGAAAAACTGGAGGAAGTGAAGTGTTTTAGATATCTGGGAGTGGATCTGGCAGCGGATGGAACCATGGAAGCGGAAGTGGATCATAGGGTGGGGGAGGGGGCGAAAATTCTGGGGGCCTTGAAGAATGTGTGGAAGTCGAGAACATTATCTCGGAAAGCAAAAATGGGTATGTTTGAAGGAATAGTGGTTCCAACAATGTTGTATGGTTGCGAGGCGTGGGCTATGGATAGAGTTGTGCGCAGGAGGATGGATGTGCTGGAAATGAGATGTTTGAGGACAATGTGTGGTGTGAGGTGGTTTGATCGAGTGAGTAACGTAAGGGTAAGAGAGATGTGTGGAAATAAAAAGAGCGTAGTTGAGAGAGCAGAAGAGGGTGTTTTGAAGTGGTTTGGACACATGGAGAGGATGAGTGAGGAAAGATTGACCAAGAGAATATATGTGTCGGAGGTGGAGGGAGCAAGGAGAAGAGGGAGACCAAATTGGAGGTGGAAAGATGGAGTGAAAAAGATTTTGTGTGATCGGGGCCTGAACATGCAGGAGGGTGAAAGGAGGGCAAGGAATAGAGTGAATTGGAGCGATGTGGTATACCGGGGTTGACGTGCTGTCAGTGGATTGAATCAAGGCATGTGAAGCGTCTGGGGTAAACCATGGAAAGCTGTGTAGGTATGTATATTTGCGTGTGTGGACGTATGTATATACATGTGTATGGGGGTGGGTTGGGCCATTTCTTTCGTCTGTTTCCTTGCGCTACCTCGCAAACGCGGGAGACAGCGACAAAGTATAAAAAAAAAAAAAAAGAAATATATCATTTATTTTTATTTTGCTTTGTCGCTGTCTCCCGCGTTTGCGAGGGAGCGCAAGGAAACAGACGAAAGAAATGGTCCAACCCACCCCCATGCACATGTATATACATACACGTCCACACACACAAATATACATACCTATACATCTCAATGTACACACATATATACACACACACAGACATATACATATATACACATGTACATAATTCATACTGTCTGCCTTTATTCATTCCCGTCGCCACCTCGCCACACATGGACTAACATCCCCCTCCCCCCTCATGTGTTCGAGGTAGCGCTTAGGAAAAGACAACAAAGGCCCCATTCATTCACACTCAGTCTCTAGCTGTCATGTAATAATGCCCGAAACCACAGCTCCCTTTCCACATCCAGGCCCCACACAACTTTCCATGGTTTACCACAGACGCTTCACATGTCCTGATTCAAGCCATTAACAGCACGTCGACCCCGGTATACCACATCGATCCAATTCACTCTATTCCTTGCCCGCACTTTCACCCTCCTGCATGTTCAGGCCCCGATCACTCAAAATCTTTTTCACTCCATCTTTCCACCTCCAATTTGGTCTCCCACTTCTCCTCGTTCCCTCCACCTCCGACACATATATCCTCTTGGTCAATCTTTCCTCACTCATTCTCTCCATGTGACCAAACCATTTCTAAACGCCCTCTTCTGCTCTCTCAACCACGCTCTTTTTATTTCTACACATCTCTCTCACCCTTACATTACTTACTCGATCAAACCACCTCACACCACATATTGTCCTTAAACATCTCATTTCCAGCACATCCACCCTCCTGCGCACAACTCTATCCATAGCCCACGCCTCGCAGCCATACAACATTGCTGGAACCACTATTCCTTCAAACACACCCATTTTTGCTTTCCGAGATAATGTTCTCGACTTCCACACATTCTTCAAGGCTCCCAGGATTTTCGTCCCCTCCCCCACCCTATGATTCACTTCCGCTTCCATGGTTCCATCCGCTGCCTGATCCACTCCCAGATATTTAAAACACTTTACTTCCTCCAGTTTTTCTCCATTCAAACTTATCTCCCAATTGACTTGACCCTCAACCCCTATATATATATATATATATATATATATATATATATATATATATATATATATATATATATATATATATATATTTTTTTTTTTTTTTTTTTTTTTATACTTTGTCGCTGTCTCCCGCGTTTGCGAGGTAGCGCAAGGAAACAGACGAAAGAAATGGCCCAACCCCCCCCCCCCATACACATGTACATACACACGTCCACACACGCAAATATACATACCTACACAGCTTTCTATGGTTTACCCCAGACGCTTCACATGCCTTGCTTCAATCCACTGACAGCACGTCAACCCCTGTATACCACATGACTCCAATTCACTCTATTTCTTGCCCTCCTTTCACCCTCCTGCATGTTCAGGCCCCGATCACACAAAATCTTTTTCACTCCATCTTTCCACCTCCAATTTGGTCTCCCTCTTCTCCTCGTTCCCTCCACCTCCGACACATATATCCTCTTGGTCAATCTCTCCTCACTCATTCTCTCCATGTGCCCAAACCATTTCAAAACACCCTCTTCTGCTCTCTCAACCACGCTCTTTTTATTTCCACACATCTCTCTTACCCTTACGTTACTTACTCGATCAAACCACCTCACACCACACATTGTCCTCAAACATCTCATTTCCAGCACATCCATCCTCCTGCGCACATCTCTATCCATAGCCCACGCCTCGCAACCATACAACATTGTTGGAACCACTATTCCCTCAAACATACCCATTTTTGCTTTCCGAGATAATGTTCTCGACTTCCACACATTTTTCAAGGCTCCCAAAATTTTCGCCCCCTCCCCCACCCTATGATCCACTTCCGCTTCCATGGTTCCATCCGCTGACAGATCCACTCCCAGATATCTAAAACACTTCACTTCCTCCAGTTTTTCTCCATTCAAACTCACCTCCCAATTGACTTGACCCTCACCCCTACTGTATATATACTGTATATATATTATCCCTGGGGATAGGGGAGAAAGAATACTTCCCACGTATTCCCTGCGTGTTGTAGAAGGCGACTAAAAGGGAAGGGAGCGGGGGGGCTGGAAATCCTTCCCTCTCGTTTTTTTTTTAATTTTCCAAAAGAAGGAACAGAGAAGAGGGTCAGGTGAGGATATTTACTCTAAGGCCCAGTCCTCTGTTCTTAACGCTACCTCGCTAATGCGGGAAATGGCGAATAGTATGAAAAAAAAAAAAAATATATATATATATATATATACATGTGTGTGTGTGTGTGTGTGTGTGTGTGTGTGTGTGTGTGTGTGTGTGTATTAGCAATAGATCTGTCGTTTTGAAAAAGCAGTCTAATAGGAAAGTAGCCACAAGGGCATGGATGAACATCTTTCGTTTTATCCGGTTACATTAGGGATCAGTGTCACACACCAGAGTAGAAAAGTAAACAGGTGAATCAAGGAAAAATACCTGTCAACATCAAACATATCTAAAGAGGCGCAGCAAGACATATGGCTATAAAAACCGCATGAAACAATACTTTCATAAGAATACATGAGCTACACCATCATAAACGTAACCTGAGTACATACCTTGATGAGTGGGGTCGGCCACACTGGGTCTTATGTAGTCGCCAACACATTTACCCCAGCGATCAATGGACACATCGTCAAGGGCAATATAAGCATCAGGGTTGGCGTCCAGCATGCCCGTGAAGATGACCTTATAATACCAAACACAAAAACTTGCTTTTAGTGTTAAGCTGAAATCTTTCCGAATTAAACTGTTGATGATACTCGGATATGAACCTAGAATAAGTAATCTGTTATGAAGACAATAACGTGACCAAGCTTAATCTGCTCATTATGGATATGTTCATGATGACTTAACGCTGAGAGTACCTTACTTGCTTTCGAAATTGAAATATTTTGATGGAGGTTGAAATTACCATGTAAGGTAATTGTTCAATGTTAACAGTATTATCATGTGATCTAGTTGGGTAAATTGGCTTCTGGCCCATTTCTATAACGCTTAATTCGGCTCAAACAAGTTTACTACGTGGAACTTTCTACTACAAAAGATTGAAATTTTGCCGAATAAAAGTAAGAATTGACGTGCAAAATGACATCTACCTATAGCCTGATATCTTGAGAGAAATTATTCAAAATTGTTAATGCACATAACTTACCAGTTTAGCATTAGTTTAGTAATCTAGGAATATATACATGCAATACTGGAAGCATGAAGGAAGTAACACAGGAAAGCTATAAAGGGCAGTGGATATTTTGGCTCCAGAAATCTGAACATGTTCAAAACACGGACAGTAAAGCCGAGGTTGTGAGATTGAAATGATAGGTAAAACCGTTTATTTACATGTGTGTATCTCCTTAGCGTATTGTTATATCTCATCATAACTATAGTCTTTGGTTAGATCATAAATTTTTGCACAGTTTACTATTCTCTGACTTACCCTGTGGAATGTATCCTGCTTAGTTGTGACTTGTGCAAAGTGCCATTGAGGATCTGTTCCTTGGCGAAGCCTCCATAATGTCTGCCAGCTGTTCGATCTTGCAACTGAAACCTAAATAAGGATTCTTTCTGTAAAATCTTGTGAATCTCTTCCTTACGGTAATATACACAAAGATCATTCACATTTTCTGAATGTTTCTCGACTTTCAAATGTCGCCAATTTCTTTCATCTCAAGATCTGGAAGACTCTGGGCCACACTGTAAACCTCCTCTTCTTCCATCTGCTACGGAAATGAAATAAAAAACGAAAGGTGGGACTAACGACACTTACTGTTAAAGAACCGTTCGTGAAGGCAGCGTTATACCAAAAGTTAATACACGTCCCGGAGTCGATGTAGCTGGAGTACTGCTGAGACTGGAGGTTCGCATATCCTCCCTGGTCAGGCAGCAAGTAACCAGAAAGAATCACATAGTGACCTGAGAAATAAGAAAAAAGGTCAATTTAATGAATTGGAAGGATGATAATGGCAGGATGGTACAACATGACTCGGAGATACTAATTCAAGTTCTTCACTTCTTATCAATGACTTAAACATTCAAAATGTAGACATTAAAATCATTGTGCGTGAAGTAAAATGACATTTTGAAATGGAAAGTCAGTTATGCCAAAAGCCTTGATGAGACCAAATCCTGCTATACTGAGGGAATATCTAGCTGATATATTCAGAACCTGATACAATGTCATCATCTTCCTCGATACCTCCCCATTTGCCTTATACATGTGCGTTTCTATATGTCGTAGGATATGTCAGTATTCCTATATGTCGTAGGATATGTCAGTATTCCTATATGTCGTAGGATATGTCAGTATTCCTATATGTCGTAGGATATGTCAGTATTTCTATATGTCGTAGGATATGTCAGTATTCCTATAAAATACATATGGAGAGGTAAGCAAACTGTAGACAGCTGTAGTTCCTTTCCAAAGAAAATATTTGTATATGTAAAAGACTTTAGAAAACAAGTTAGTTGTGCTGCAGCCTCTCCCACCTGATCCTACACTGTCACTATGATGGATATCTTTTAGGCCGTTTGTGATTCTTGTGTTCACATTATGTAATCTGTTTTCCTGCGTGTTCACTTTCTAATATGCTGATCAAGGTTCTTGTAGATCACTGTTTTTATGTATTTGAGAAGTTGATTTACTCCACCAATTTCCTGAACATAACTTGACCTAGAGAGGACTAGGTGTGTTTCCGAGGCTACCCATATATGAAACACCTCCAGGTGCTCTTACGGTCACCATGAGTAGAAGCAGCAACATCACACAGTCCTCAGCACAACCAACCAATCTTCCCACCACAACAGCCAACATAACGGCATAAGATGATAAGAATTAATGTACCACTGATGAGAGATGGAGAGAACAGATGTCAGTAAGAAAAAAAATCGAATGAAATTTTACAGTCATTAATTGTTTGTAATTAGATACATATGATAGTCATCATTGAAAGAAATATGTTGAAATAACCATTAGTCACTGAAAACTGCAAAAAATTTTTCTCTTGTAGAATCAGGATATTACCCTCTGGACTAATAGATTATTATTCATACAAAGTTATGTGTTAAAAAGAAGAAAACTCACTGGATCGCCTGGGTAAGATCTTCAATCATCTACAGATTGAAGAAAAACTAAGGAAAAAGGTTTTCATTCACCTCTGCTGGAGTCAGTGGAATGATCAACTGGTGGTCCTGGTAATGCATCTGTAGGGCTCTGCAGCAACCAATCATTCGAGTCTGTCTGAGAGTTTGTATATGAACATAAGTCATGTTCAAATTCACAGTGTCCATACATCTCGCAGTCGTCTGTCGTGGTGTATATGTCATCTATTCCAACGACTGCCTTAGTCTTGTTCTTCAAAACTTTTGCTTCAAATATCAGCTGTTAAGAAATAACTTTTGTTAGAATATATGTCACCGAGAGTGAGTGAGGGCAAGATGTTTACATTTCAAAAGATTTTAGTATCTCTTCTTTTTTTCAGTGATCGCTCTGGTTCGGCCTTCAGCACAAAAGTCAAATTCACCCTGAATCCCTGAAAATGTAATCATCTACTACATCGCCTCAGGATATACTGACAAACATTACTTGGAATGTATAGTTCTTAATCACAGAAGGGTAGAAACACATGAAGGGTAGAAACACATGAAGGGTAGAAACACCTGAAGGATAGAAACACCTGAAGGATAGAAACACCTGAAGGGTAGAAACACATGAAGGATAGAAACACATGAACGGTAGAAACACATAAAGGGTAGAAACACATAAAGGGTAGAAACACATGAAGGGTAGAAACACATGAAGGGTAGAAACACATGAAGGGTAGAAACACATGAAGGGTAGAAACACATGAAGGGTAGAAACACATGAAGGATAGAAACACATGAAGGGTAGAAACACATGAAGGATAGAAACACATGAAGGATAGAAACACATGAAGGATAGAAACACATGAAGGATGGAAACACATGAAGGCTAGAAACACATGAAGGGTAGAAACACATGAAGGATAGAAACACATGAAGGATGGAAACACATGAAGGATAGAAACACATTAAGGGTAGAAACACGTGAAGGGGTAGAAACACTGGAGAGGTAGACACCAGTGATGGTAGAGCTGCATGAAGGGTCGAGACATCAACCTATCCTGACAACGTCCTTTACCTGAATCTTACCTGGAAATTTCCTTGCTCACTATAACGTCGCTGGGCGTGGACCCACTGATCCCCTTGACTCTCCGTCACTTCAAAGATTTCTTGCTTAGGCATGTCTAGCGAGACGCCAGAACCGTCCTCACTACTACGGGTATATGCCAGCAGCTTAGCTGTGCCTGACAGACCTGACAGGTAATAATAGAAGTGGACGCATCTGGTGGAAGAGCATAGAAATACATTCAGTTGATTACGGTCGTCGTTTTCTTATAATCCTTTATCTATTTAAGTAATGTTATAGACGTTGGTGTGTACCTCAGGGAATTGCTTTACCTCACTACATTGTATGCATCTGCTCCTTCTAACATATACATCCACCGAAATTTCTTCTCATCACAGCACAACAATAAGCCACGCTAGGAACTAAGTCGTTAAGACAAAAGACAGCAGCTGTTTCCCCCAACTATGTAATACGGTCAACATAGCCAACTACTGCAGTAAGGCTGTTGAACTGTGCCTCAGTGATTTGCTCAACACACGCGACCCATACTATGTCTATACCACATTGGTACTGGTCAGTTGCAGCCCAGAGGTTCAAGAAAAGCTTTCACAAGTGTTCTTCCTTGTGAGACCCGGAACACTGGGACACAGCACCACCGGTGGTACGGAGGCGGAACACTGAGGCACAGCACCACCGGTGGTACGGAAGCGGAACACTAGGCACAGCGCCACCGGTGTTACGGAGGCGGAACACTGAGGCACAGCACCACCGGTGGTACGGAAGCGGAACACTGAGGCACAGCACCACCGGTGGTACGGAGGCGGAACACTGAGGCACAGCACCACCGGTGTTACGGAAGAGGAAGCAGCTCCACGACTTATAGCTTTTACATGAGTAATGACGGGTAGCGACGATGTTAAGTATTAAAGGTTCAGTGGTAAACTGTCAGTAGATATCTCATGAGCGATATTGACAGACTATGTGAGCAAGTATCAGGAGATCTCAGTGGAAATCAAAGGCAGTTGTGGGTTTGTTTCATTAGTTAAAAGTTGATTTCAGTGTCAATGTTTTTGAAATCTGGAAAGCAAGCTCTGAACAACTTGTAATTTCACTCAGTTCCTGATAATCGCTCATCTTGGGAGATGTAACTAACTCGCTTTATTTCATCATGACAGCAGGTGTTGGTGTGGTGGGTGAATTGACTACAAGTGACTCGGTCATAATCTTGGTGTGTGAAGGTAAGCTCCTCTAATAAATAGTTTTACACAGTGACTTTCTCTTCTCCCGTGGGCACAGAAGTGTCCACACACAAGAATCTTGCGACATACATTAAAACACTTTATCATTAGATATCAAAGTTGTCTGGTTTCTATATCCGGCTCTTGTGAGTCACCACATGAGCAAGAACATTGCTCTCACCTAAGACAAACATCACTCAGAATACAGTTCACCGCACGTTGAGAATAGTGACTCTCCTCACTAGATGATTACTATAATTCAAGTCTCAATATAACCAATGTACTCTACACCAATCCTATTCACTGATCAGGAATTCATACATCGAAGAACATAATACCCACACCTCTGTATTTCTCTCCTGCTTGGAGAGAACAAATACTTTTCTTCTGATATTGACCGGTTTGATTCTGTGATCTCTCATATAAATAATGTCTATTTAATTATCTCTTTCTATCATGTCAGCCAAATTCCACATCCATTCTATTATCATATAATCACGAAAATAAGTTACTAAGGTTTTAAGGTTAATATTTGTTTGACAAGACAGTCTTATAAAACATTCACAGATAAGTAAGTATACATGTATCTAGAAATCTTATCCTCATTCTACGTACTAGAGTCATGATAACTGATGCAAGATGTATAATACTGAATATGACTTTGTTCTCTAAAAATCTGCTATGGCCCACGAAGTAAAACTGGTGCCACCATCTTCACAAAGGGTTATACACATTGTAATATACAGCAGTAACCGTGTATCATCCTCACGGTAATACAGCAGTAACCGTGTATCATCCTCACGGTAATACAGCAGTAACCGTGTATCATCCTCACGGTAATACAGCAGTAACCGTGTATCATCCTCACGGTAATACAGCAGTAACCGTGTATCATCCTCACGGTAATACAGCAGTAACCGTGTATCATCCTCACGGTAATACAGCAGTAACCGTGTATCATCCTCACGGTAATACAGCAGTAACCGTGTATCATCCTCACGGTAATACAGCAGTAACCGTGTATCATCCTCACGGTAATACAGCAGTAACCGTGTATCATCCTCACGGTAATACAGCAGTAACCGTGTATCATCCTCACGGTAATACAGCAGTAACCGTGTATCATCCTCACGGTAATACAGCAGTAACCGTGTATCATCCTCACGGTAATACAGCAGTAACCGTGTATCATCCTCACGGTAATACAGCAGTAACCGTGTATCATCCTCACGGTAATACAGCAGTAACCGTGTATGGAACATGAAGTATTGGGGGCCAGTGGTCCTGCTCATGCCATTCTACACGAGGATCCCACACCTGGATTGCTTACCTCAATAAGGAAATAAATTTCTTCCATCTTTCGTTATTGCAAATTAAGCAAGAGATCATTAATCAAGAGAGCTACAAAAGTAAAAGTATATGATACACATCTTACATCTAGCCACTGGACAGTAAGGCAGATTCCGCTGAAGTGGCCAGAATGATGTGGGGATCCCAGGGATAAACTTCTAAGATGTACGTCAGTACACAAGAGCCAGTCCACTGACCTCACATGAAGGAAAACCACAACCAGCCCGACCTGCGCTACACTGAGAACACAAGTGTATTCCAACACATCATAGACTTCAGTCCTGACTCAGTGAAGGATAATATAAGGGTTTTTACTTTCAGTTACCTATTGTAGTCCTGGGGTTTGTGCTGACACTTTATCAAATGATCACTTTTGAACTAATCCTCGAATGGTTTGGCCTGATTGGAAAAGCTCTGTAGCAAATATTAGCATATATGCACATAACTTCAGATATCTTTTTTCCAAAAATCAGCCCAATCCTCAATAACTTGCTTTTGCATGTAACAGTTTCTTTTCGTGTGGGGTTGACAATGTTATGTGTTGTTTGAAATGTCATAGTGTGTCCCAGTATCTAAGACCTTCCATTTGATAAAGAATATGTGTCATTTATGATAAACATATCGCCATCTATGTACACCTACCAAAAATAAAAGTTATCCGCCCTACACTGTGCATAACATGCATTTATGTGATTTTAGAATTTTTCAGCGATGACGTCTTTAACGACTTAAAGCCTAAGCTGAAATTTGTGATTCAAGATATGTTATTCTGCTTTTCCACATGTAGCAGATGATTTCTCTTGTATCCTTAAACAAATCTGTCGTAATATACTTCATAACCCACGCCTGGAGGTATACAACCCAAGTCTACACTTCTCATAATCTACGTAACAAGTCACTATAAATGAAAGTTGTTTGTATTATCCATTAATTACCTCTCTGCAAAGATGTAAATTTCTCTACTTTAATCATTGACCGAAAAAAGACAAAACATTCACACACAAAAATAAGGAAAAAGGTTTCAACTTACTGATAAGTGTTGCCAGGATTCTTGTATAATGGAGAAATGATCTGTCCACGATCACCAACGTTGTGTGTGGAGAGATCGGCTCTTGCGATGTGTCCTGTCGGTAAAGTATGGGTCAATAATATGTCTCTCTTGTTGGAACATAAACTTTCTTCTAGACGTCACTTCAATGTATGGTTCTTATCTCTCTTATATATATAACTGACAGACGTTGTCCGATTCTTATTTTCCATGTTACTCTTACATTCACCAATCACACCTCCCATCCGTAAGTTTATAATTGTTATTCATTCCTGTTTACTTTACCTTCCAGTTCACGAGATGCACAAATTTTTTTGTTATAAATGAATTCCTGAAATGAAAAAGAGCTGCAGTAATGAAAGCAGAAGATAATCAAACATAAACACTACCTCCCAGACCTGCTGCATTACACAGCTGAACTAATCTTTCCAGGTCAGAATCATCTTAGTCTCTGGCCCAGACACGAACTAATCCAGAGCCGATTCTGGTGCCCTATTATCTACCTCAATACTTCCAGGAAATCAGTATAAACCAGCTGGTAGGCAGGAAGGCTAGCTACTCTGTAGGCTAAGCTCAGAGTTTCCAGCCTCTCGACAAGGAAGACAGTGTTACACCATCATGATGATATGGACACGACGCACATAAATGACTCTGACAGCACTAATTCATTCGCCAGACTGCTTCAACACAGCAGGTGTACACTACAAGCTAAATTGCCTGTAACACGATGGTATTTATGATGTGAATCATCTCCACTTTCTATATTCGACAGCAGTAAGGGACTTTGATTATAAGGAGGTCGACTAAAAGAGCCTTGATTCGTATGGCAGAATCTTGGAGTAAAAAGAAATATCCTTTTGAACCAAGCAAGAACGTTTCGTTTATCAGAAAGACTCAGAACATACTGGAGCCAGAAGAAGAAATACACCATTAATACTTCTCATGTTTTACATACAACATTTGTGAGTAGGAAACATTAGGTGTAGTGACTCACTCTGAAAAAGTGAACATGCCGTGCTCTTGTTTGAATGTTGGGTCGGCAAAGAAATCATATACTGAGCTACGAGATGATAACGAGAGATGAGGAATAAGTCTTCTAACTATACGGAACCAGAGTCTCTGCGGAAATAAACTGGTGTAGAAAGCTTTACGAGAAGAATATGAAACAATGCTATAAGCACTTTTGTAATGTCTCCAAGGCCTGTGTTAGTAAATAGTTATCAGCTGAAGGAGGATGAGGGTGAGGTCAGGACTGTGTGAGGTATGGATCGACACGCGTCAGAAGGCGTAAAGAAAATGTGGGAGATTTCTTATGGAGAAAATCCAGACTACACAACAGGCGGCAACTTCCATGGAAGAGCGAAAATAACATTAGTATAATGAAATATGTAAAGAGAGCAGAAAATATATGGAAAGTAGTGGAAAAGGCAAATATAAGTGTAAAGCTATTCCATACATCTAACAGGAAAAAGAATCAGTTAGATAACATGATGTGACTGAAGGAAATACTTGGGCGGCCATGTATAAAATCATGTTCACAATGAAGGATCTTAACACTGGAGATATAGGAAGGTGGACTGACTATGCAGAAGGTTAAGACTCTTAAGAAGGAAATGAGTGGATTACTAAAGGTACTTCATCAGCATAAGACGATCCACCCTCATGAAATCTCACTTCATGTACTCAGACAATGTGTGGAGAGATCTGCCATACCACTCGAGTCAATTTTCAATAGGTGAATGTATGAGGGATCACTCATGAGGGAGTGAACGAAAGCAAATATCATACATAACGTTTAGAAAAAAAATATGAAAATTATAATAGATTCAAGGCATGGTATCTCCGACGAACGCAATCTAAACCTTACTGAAGAAGATAATTAGAAAAATTACGTACGAACGTTCGCAAAGAAAGCCGCTGTGACAAACGATAAGGGATCTGAGGCAAGGGATTGTGTGTGACAAATCTCAGTGACATAAAACAGTAACCATTGGTTCAGGCGATGGAAAATGAAGCCTTTTGCTGCCAGAGAGCCTTTAGCAATGACCTTCACAGGAGGATGATCAAGAAATTGGAGCAACAACCAGGTACAACAAGGCATCCTTCAGCAGATTGAAAATTACCTAAGTGGAGGAGAGCAAAGGACGCGAGTCAGAGGTACTTATTCAAGCTGGGTTACAGAAAGCAGTGGGATCCCATAGGATTCTGCCTTATGCCATTGTTACTCCTGATTCACATCAATGACTGATCACTACAAGAGGAATCATGGCTAAAAATGGTAACAAATGACGTTTTACGTACGAGAGACGTAAGGACTTAATATGATTAAGTCAAACCTCGAAAAAGACTTTAAGGAATTTAAGCTGCGGTCAGACATTTGGCTGATGACTTTAAATGTGAACTGAACAGGATGGTCAGAATGAGAGGATATGGGTTTATGACTTATTTTACAAGAATCTACAAGTGAAAGAGACACGGGTTATCAGACGACCAAGCCTGTCTTCAGGCCATCACATGAGGAAGATTGTTATTACGCAAATTACTTGTTATCATTTCTGCTCACAAGTCTCTGCCTGCAGTAAGGAAATGGGTTTTCACTCCTCGAAACCAACACTTCTTGCCCATGAACAAAGCCCTATAAGGGCTGTAAGTCCACGTGTGGACTCCAGAGATAGCCCACAATTGCCTAAAATTTGCTACTTTTAAAAGCTGGCAATGAGAGAGAGAGAGAGAGAGAGAGAGAGAGAGAGAGAGAGAGAGAGAGAGAGAGAGAGAGAGAGAGAGAGAGAGTTGAACTGGCAAGTTAGACACATTCTTCTCCCACGTTTCACCGCCTTTTTTCGGAACATTTAAGGTTTAGTCTATGAAAACAGAGAATAATTGTCTCACGTTCCTGGACGTTCGTTTAAAGCTTACTCCAATTAGAGCCAGTTCTCTTCTATCTTTTTTTTGTTAACGTCTGGATCCAAACGTTCTACTCAAATGACGTAGGAACGAGCGGTAGGATCCTAAAGAATCAAAATGGTCGCCACAAATATCATCATTCAAACCGGATACTACGTCATCCACTTCTAAGATCTCCAGATCTTACTTCGGAAACAGAGACCAACTGTAGATTGAGGTCGTCAAGAATGACGTACTGGTGTGAGGTCATTTCTCAACACGTTCTGCCATTCCTGAACACAGGTCCTGATCCACACGGGATGGACTGTTGTCGCTGCTGAACTCTGGAACTTCTTTTCTTTATAAAAAGTTAAAACAACCAGCAGGTTAACCACTGACAGCAAGAACATTCTACTCCAACTACATGTTTTCTTTCCAGTCAAACAGAACGGCAGGACAGCTGTCGTGCAACATTTAGCCATTATGAGACGCACAGTCTACAGTCCCAGCTTCGCTGACCACACAACCAGAGACCACAAATCCAAATGAAATGAAATATGGACTTGATTGCTTGAAGCCATTCGGACCAGAGACCACAAGTTAGACGAGCCAGTTTTAAGGAAAAACATATCACTGTATACAAAGAAATGAGCTGAATAGAAGCCATTACTTTCTAATGAATTTTTCAAAGTATAAATGCATTACAAACAATATATAACTAGATTATCGTGCTTAAGAAGTACATAAATGAGCATCACTGAATATCTCGTCCGATTAGAATTGTGGAAGGCAAGGGAAATGCAGGCCTTTCAGAGTAACGGGTTATGTATCTACGGTACAGAGTAAAGGAGTACGTGTCCATCGTTCACAGGACTTTCCTGTGTGCAGAAGAGAAGAAATTACTTTCTAGAGGTAAGGGGAAAATTTTCTCAGCGTGCAGAGGTAATACTTAACTTTCAAACTGCTGGGGGAAGTTCTTACCTGCCAGAGTGCTGGGAATGTGCTTATTCTTCAGAGTATCATGAAAAATGTTCACATTTCAAAGCTTCATAGGAGGGGCTCAATTTTCAGAATGCTTAGGAAGTGCTCAACCCTCCAAGCACTGAAGAAAGTGATCACTTATTATAAGCGTCAGTGGAGGTGCTCACCCTTGTGAATGTTGGGAAAAATGTTCATCTATCATGCTAAGTGATGACCTAATCTTTCAAGTGCTGGGGGAAATGCTCACCTTCTAGAGTGCCAGGAGAAATGCACACTCTCTAAAGTGCCAGGAAGTGACAAATTTGAGAGTGTGTAGGGTGGTAATCGCCTTTCGGACAGCCAGGAATTTCTTAACATTCAACATCTGAGACATTGTTCAAACCTTCATAGGAATATGGCAGACGCTCACCTTTCAGAGTGCCGAGTGTGTGGTCTGGCTGCTCCTGAACACTCTTGGTGTCCCAGTCTATCTGGCTACCATCTACTTCCTGAAACATGGAACCGTTCTCCTCAAAATCATGAACAACGTCCGGGTCATCTGGGTAGTGGGCACAACATCCTGGGTGGAGTCGTAGATCATCTATTGCGATGATACCTTGACGAGATTCGTCCCATACTGCTCTGATGACTACCTGTAGTGTGGAATTGTATGTACACATTAATCTACAGAAAAATGATTTTTCTCTTATGTTAATAATAGATACACTCAAATACATTCAAGCTACCAGAATACATTCAAAGTCTTCATGAAACTTTAGGTACATACATTATACTTCACAGCATTGATCTGTATATCCACAGATGTCGGGTGCCATGAGTCTCCTTGCGAACCAGCCCTTATGAAGATAGGTTGGTTTATACTACCATTTTCTTCCGTGGTGGCAATAAGATCTGGTGTTTTCTCGCCAAACATGTAGTACCAGAAACGGAGACACTGTGCATCACTCACACCTCCCTGATACAAGATTGCGGCAGCCGGGGAGGAGGACCACTGAGCCTCCACATACAGGTAGTGTCCAGAATCTGTCATGAAGCGATCATGATGAAACAGAGTGAAGAGGAATCAGCTGGGAATGATGAACATCATAATCTGATACCATAACGATAATGAACATCATCATCTGATGCCATAACGATAATGATGTTATAGACGTAATCATAAGAATGTCACAAACATATACTTTAAAGCTTCATCTGTTATATATATTCCTTACCTGAACGTTCACTTTCATTCTTTCCTGCTATTACTTCTACCGACAGCCGACAACACACTCACACGGTTAGTACTATCATGAATATTTACGATAGAAGATATCTTGAATGACTAACGGAATACTTCTAATGTAAATAAGATATATATCATTGTAACCACATCAAGCAGTAATTCTAAACTGAAAAATCTATACGAGATAATGGAAAGTCTCCATGTAATACCCACCTGTTCCGTACGTATGGTCAGTAGATGGTCCAGGAGACGTGGTGTCTGGAGGCCCACTCCACCTAATCCATGGCACTGTGCCATTGTTCTCAGACATGCGCCATGTGCAGAATGGCATCATCATGTCCTCAAAGTTACAGTCATTTTCTCCAAGCGGTTCTGAACGAGACGTTAAGATAAAGTAAAATGAAATAACTATCAAGACTGTGTAAGTATAGTTTCACGGGTTTTAGGCCGTAACTAGCACAGTAAGTACGGCCAATATTCGTGTGAAAAGACTAACAGAAACTCTGACAGCTGACCAGTTATCATTGTGTACCATAGAACATTACAGCACTTATGACCTTCCCAAGGTTTTACCTTGTGTTGTAGTTGATCCTCCTGGTGTTGTAGTGGTCATTTCTGTGTTGTTGTTGGGGCGAGCCGCCTCAGGCCAAATGCTACACTTACCAGTAAAGGTCAACAGATCATCAACATCTGTATATACCAAAGAAGATAACAATCAATCAATGTTGCATGTATAAAATGATCAGCACGGAAATAGAACCATATTCCTTAACAGTAAGTCTTGTCATTTCTTAAAATATCAAAATCCTAACATAGGGCAGTCGGATGATATACTTTGTAAACTAATTAATATTATCTATTTACTGTCAGACATCTGTGCCTCCTACGGTTGGCTATGTTGCTTTCTTTAATGTTTGAATCAGAAGTATAGTGCAGAGGTCAAATATATCATTCACAAAGTCTGGCTGGTTGTGCCTGTATTAAGAAATATTTACAAACAGATACTTGAAAAGCATCAGAAACATAACTCCACAGAAACTACATCATTAAAGCAACAAATGTATGAAAGATACTTGGCGATTATTGATCTTTAATGATTTTTGTAGGTCAATGAATATATAAAATCTCCAATATAAAGAATATGTAAAAGATCTGTTGTATCAAAACACTTTTTACCGTATCACCTAATCCTACACAGAAAACAATACTAACGAATTCTCTCCTGCTGATTATATCCCACGATGCCTTCCAAATGAATAAGAAAGTAGCCATCAGTAACTCCATGTAGCGGGACACGTCCTACACTCCAGGGACCAGGCTGAACACTGCTGATGCTCCACACTAGAACACGTGGCTCTCCGATGGGCTGCGGGGTGTGATATGTGATATACTGGTGACATGTGGTAAGGTATGTACACACTGCACGACACACTGCACGACACAGTACATCACACACTGCGCGACACAGTACATGACACACTGCACGACACAGTACATGACACACTGCACGGCACACTGTACAACACGCACCGCACCACACACTACCTTTATACCAGTTATGACAGTATTTAACATCGTGAATTGGGTCAACATAACATCGGAGGAAGGGATAGTCTGTGTTTTTTGTTGTTGACAGCTTGTCTATCAAAACGAAATAACGTTGGTTTTGGATAAGACGTAAAATGATCAAGATTTTGAAAGATTGTTATTGAGGAAGAAGCCAACACCTTACGTTAAAGTTGCTAACAACCATATAGTATTGATCCCTGGGGACATAAAGAAATGATTTAGCTATTGATCCAAAATGAAATCCAAAGATAGAAAGGCCAGTAAAATAGAAGGTGCGCAAAACCGCATGGTATACACCAGCTGGGTGGCAGAGGAAGAACCTAATACAACTGGGAGGTTTGCTACTTCTGGGATGCAGGAGTGGAAGTTCTCCACCAACCTGTCTCATTACAGAAGAAAACCAGAGGACGGACGATTGTCAACCTGACATATAGCGGAGGGCTTAACAGCACATCACACATGATCCTTTGATGAAGTAAATAGATTATGAGTTTCTTTTAATGGTCTGTGAAAGGTAGAATGGATTCCTCAGTTAACCCCTTATCATTTCTAAGGCTACTCTAAGTCATTTCAGTCTGAGCAGCAAATTTAGAATAGATAATACAACACACATTTTTTGCTTTTCATTTTGACTTAAAGGGAACCTTTGTGTTTCTTCACCATCAACGTGCTGTATGGAGCAAGCCTCACTCGCGCCGGTGGTGTAATCAGTGCAGTGGATGACGTCCAACAAGAAAGAATTTTTGCTTTCTTTTCGGAAGGACATTTTGGATATCAGTTCCATCTGTAATCCAGAGCCGCAGTTAAGATCAACCGAACCGCTTATCAAATCTCCTTCAGTTCATGTGATCCAGGGAGGATCTTTAGTAACACAGAAATATTCTTCTGTTGCTGGAGGGTTCGCTTAAAAGCTTACGTAAGAAGTGTGTAATATGAGGAATGTTCATTAGATCAGGTGGTACATTAGAGAAGTAATTTTTCTACAAGATTTGATATGTCAGAAGAGAATCTATACTCACGAATTCTATAATCTTTTAACGTGGAACAATGTCCACTGCGCTGCGTGCTCTTCTTTGATAATGTTGTTCTGGACGGCAGTAAGATTCGGGGTGGCATTATAGAGTACAACTTTGCGAGCTGATTCCTTTGTTAGCTGACATCCTGTGATATTCTGTTTCTTGTGACTGTGCCATGTGGTTTTTCAATCAGATATGACATCAGAACGGAGAGGAAGCGATCAGTCTAGGTGGTCGAGATAGCCTCAGAGACACCCCATTCTCACGTGGATTTAAGATGGCCCAGTAAAGTGGGATAGTCATAGTATTATCATGTGTTATCACATATCATGTATCATTACGTATTATCACGTATCATCATGTAATATGTATAATTTCGTATTATCATGGAATATTATATATCATTACGTGTTATCACGTATTTTCATGTAATATTACGTATTATCATGTAATATCATTTATCATTGTTTTTTTTTTTTTTTTTTTGCTTTGTCGCTGTCTCCCGCGTTTGCGAGGTAGCGCAAGGAAACAGACGAAAGAAATGGCCCAACCCACCCCCATACACATGTATATACATACGTCCACACACGCAAATATACATACCTACACAGCTTTCCATGGTTTACCCCAGACGCTTCACATGCCCTGATTCAATCCACTGACAGCACGTCAACCCCGGTATACCACATCGCTCCAATTCACTCTATTCCTTGCCCTCCTTTCACCCTCCTGCATGTTCAGGCCCCGATCACACAAAATCTTCTTCACTCCATCTTTCCACCTCCAATTTGGTCTCCCTCTTCTCCTCGTTCCCTCCACCTCCGACACATATATCCTCTTGGTCAATCTTTCCTCACTCATTCTCTCCATGTGCCCAAACCAATTCAAAACACCCTCTTCTGCTCTCTCAACCACGCTCTTTTTATTTCCACACATCTCTCTTACCCTTACGTTACTTACTCGATCAAACCACCTCACACCACACATTGTCCTCAAACATCTCATTTCCAGCACATCCATCCTCCTGCGCACAACTCTATCCATAGCCCACGCCTCGCAACCATACAACATTGTTGGAACCACTATTCCTTCAAACATACCCATTTTTGCTTTCCGAGATAATGTTCTCAACTTCCACACATTCTTCAAGGCTCCCAGAATTTTCGCCCCCTCCCCCACCCTATGATCCACTTACGCTTCCATGGTTCCATCCGCTGCCAGATCCACTCCCAGATATCTAAAACACTTCACTTCCTCCAGTTTTTCTCCATTCAAACTCACCTCCCAATTGACTTGACCCTCAACCCTACTGTACCTAATAACCTTGCTCTTATTCACATTTACTCTTAACTTTCTTCTTTCACACACTTTACCAAACTCAGTCACCAGCTTCTGCAGTTTCTCACATGAATCAGCCACCAGCGCTGTATCATCAGCGAACAACAACTGACTCACTTCCCAAGCTCTCTCATCCCCAACAGACTTCATACTTGCCCCTCTTTCCAAAACTCTTGCATTCACCTCCCTAACAACCCCATCCATAAACAAATTAAACAACCACGGAGACATCACACACCCCTGCCGCAAACCTACATTCACTGAGAACCAATCACTTTCCTCTCTTCCTACACGTACACATGCCTTACATCCTCGATAAAAACTTTTCACTGCTTCTAACAACTTTCCTCCCACACCATATATTCTTAATACCTTCCACAGAGCATCTCTATCAACTCTATCATATGCCTTCTCCAGATCCATAAATGCTACATACAAATCCATTTGCTTTTCTAAGTATTTCTCACATACATTCTTCAAAGCAAACACCTGATCCACACATCCTCTACCACTTCTGAAACCACACTGCTCTTCCCCAATCTGATGCTCTGTACATGCCTTCACCCTCTCAATCAATACCCTCCAATATAATTTACCAGGAATACTCAACAAACTTATACCTCTGTAATTTGAGCACTCACTCTTATCCCCTTTGCCTTTTTTACAATGGCACTATGCACGCATTCCGCCAATCCTCAGGCACCTCACCATGAGTCATACATACATTAAATAACCTTACCAACCAGTCAACAATACAGTCACCCCCTTTTTTAATAAATTCCACTGCAATACCATCCAAACCTGCTGCCTTGCCGGCTTTCATCTTCCGCAAAGCTTTTACTACCTCTTCTCTGTTTACCAAATCATTTTCCCTAACCCTCTCACTTTGCACACCACCTCGACCAAAACACCCTATATCTGCCACTCTATCATCAAACACATTCAACAAACCTTCAAAATACTCACTCCATCTCCTTCTCACATCACCACTACTTGTTATCACCTCCCCATTTGCGCCCTTCACTGAAGTTCCCATTTGCTCCCTTGTCTTACGCACTTTATTTACCTCCTTCCAGAACATCTTTTTATTCTCCCTAAAATTTAATGATAATGTATTATGTATTATCACATATCATCATGTATCATTACGTATTATCACGTATTATCATGTAATATGTATCATTACGTATTATCACATATCATCATGTATCATTACGTATTATCACATATCATCATGTATAAGTACGTATTATCACGTATTATCATGTAATATCATGTATCATTACGTATTATCACATATCATGTATTATTACGTATTATCACGTATTATGTAATATTACGTATTATCACGTATTATCGTGTAGTATCATATATTATCTTGTATTATCATATATCATTATGTATTATCATGTATCATTTTTTTTTTTTTTTTTTTAAGTTTGTTCGTAGAGGAAAGTCTTACCTAGTTCTCCATATGTGTGACTCAGTCCCTCTGACAATATCCCAATAAGCTTTCTCAGTAGGAGAGTGGGACCAACCACAAAGGTGTAAGCCATCAAAATTGCACTCAGCTGTAACGGAAAGTATCTGTATTACATGACTGGTTTTTCTTGACAAAGTTTCCTGATATGGATGTCCTTACTCTGGCACATATACATAAAAGAGAGTAAATAATTATTGTTGCAAATGATATCAATCTTAATGAAGCCATATATATACACATGAAAATGTATCAGTACAATCATAACAAACCTGAATTGCCACAAGTACCAAACCGGATACTGAAATCATCAAAAGCAATGTAGGAGGTATTATCCTGGGCGTCAAACACAGCATGCAACTGTATCCTGAAAAAGTTGACGTTGATGTCCGCGTGCCCCTCCATCCACTGTGACACTTGGCCAACAGGTTCTGACCACAGGATCACTGGTGCCTGCAAACATATCACTTCTGTGAATGTCTTGCTGCCTTACGACCACACTCAAGCTTCTTGAGATTCTTCTTTAGATTTTCATCTGCCGGAAGAATCTTTTCATTCCCTAATGTATGATTTTTTTCCGCATTCTGTATTTTACAAAAAGGTAGTTGTACATAAATGGTCGTTAAGGATAAGAAAGAGGATTAGATATGCCGGAAGTAGTTCTCAAGAAATTTGTCTAAATATGGGCTATACAAAACAAATTAAGGTTAACTCCTTTTGAAAGAAATGAGAAACAAAGGTACAATACTAAACAATGAGATGTAAGCAAAGTCCATAATGCGATATATGGTTTAGATGATCGAACCATACAATGTAAAGTTGCTTAGAACACTATAAGTAAACTTTTCCTAAAGAATCTGTTGCACTGATTCCAGTCAATATATTTCACATTAGCTTTAAAGCAAAGCTGGGAAAGAAATGATAAAAGATTATTGAATAAAAGATAAGGAATTTGGAGATACAAAGTTTTTCATAAATAAACTGATTATGATTGGCATATTGAATATGGGATAAGGCGATCATACAATGGTTAGTCCAAACACAGGAGCTCTGGTACTGAACTATGCCTGATCCTTAATGACATCATTACTAATTCGCAGTCTGATGAAGCAGTCATCTTCTACTGGTGTTATCATAACCAAAGTACTGAGGTGTTAAGAACCACAAACATCCTCGACAAACGACATAACTTTAATTAATAAGACAAAGATAATCTAAGCATCTTTATGTTATCTGTCCGGACTTACAAGATTGATTACGTCACCAATAACATCATCTTCCACGTAGAACATTTTGAGGGTTGCAGCTGTTCCTTCTGGAGCATAGTAAAAGAATCTGTAAGGATTGGAGTGATATTAGAATATTGTTTGATTGGTAAACTGGTATTTACGTATTCGCTGTGATTAGAAGATAAGACATCAATTCTAGGAAATGTAGACGTTATTTATTCATATATGCGTACATATTTTCCCTAAGTACAGCATGACACAACTGGACTCACACCAGGAGCATATCGGATTTGGAGAGTGATATGGTAGTTTGTAACTGGACTAATGAAAGCATAATCATGATCATTCACAGTAGGTATTCCCTCCCTGTTCATGCTGTACTATCATAAAACATTAATACAGTTCACTAGTTTTACCTTTATCAAGAAGAGCAAAATCTGTGCCAGGAGTCCAGCAAGCAACAAAAGAATTTAGGAACAAATTATGATAGACTGAAGGACATTGAATTATGTCGTAGGGAGGAGACGGGGAAACACAGGAGAAAAAAATAAATTTCTAAAATGTTTTTACAGTATAGGATTTTGTACCCTAATTCCTGGAGATATAGGAAGGAGCCATCAGTGAATATACAAACAAATTTGGACAATATATAAGCAAGATATCAAGATATCTTTATCTATATGATGCACGTGACTGAGTTTGGTAAAGTGTGTGGAAGAAGAAAGTTAAGAGTAAATGTGAATAAGAGCAAGGTTATTAGGTACAGTAGGGTTGAGGGTCAAGTCAATTGGGAGGTAAGTTTGAATGGAGAAAAACTGGAGGAAGTGAAGTGTTTTAGATATCTGGGAGTGGATCTGTCAGCGGATGGAACCATGGAAGCGGAAGTGGATCATAGGGTGGGGGAGGGGGCGAAAATTTTGGGAGCCTTGAAAAATGTGTGGAAGTCGAGAACATTATCTCGGAAAGCAAAAATGGGTATGTTTGAAGGAATAGTGGTTCCAACAATGTTGTATGGTTGCGAGGCGTGGGCTATGGATAGAGTTGTGCGCAGGAGGATGGATGTGCTGGAAATGAGATGTTTGAGGACAATGTGTGGTGTGAGGTGGTTTGATCGAGTAAGTAACGTAAGGGTAAGAGAGATGTGTGGAAATAAAAAGAGCGTGGTTGAGAGAGCAGAAGAGGGTGTTTTGAAATGGTTTGGGCACATGGAGAGAATGAGTGAGGAAAGATTGACCAAGAGGATATATGTGTCGGAGGTGGAGGGAACGAGGAGAAGAGGGAGACCAAATTGGAGGTGGAAAGATGGAGTGAAAAAGATTTTGTGTGATCGGGGCCTGAACATGCAGGAGGGTGTAAGGAGGGCAAGGAATAGAGTGAATTGGAGCGATGTGGTATACAGGGGTTGACGTGCTGTCAGTGGAGTGAATCAAGGCATGTGAGGCGTCTGGGGTGGACCATGGAAAGCTGTGTAGGTATGTATACACGTGTGTGGACATGTGTATGTACATGTGTATGGGGGGGGGGGGTTGGGCCATTTCTTTCGTCTGTTTCCTTGCGCTACCTCGCAGACGCGGGAGACAGCGACAAAGTATAAAAAAAAAAAAAAAAAAAAAAAAAAAAAAAAAAAAAAAAAATATGATGCACGTCGTCCGCTTGAAAGCTCGCCTCATATACATAGAATCACTCAATAGGCCGCATAAGTTGTTGAAGGCTGGAGGGAAGAGGAATCACTCCCAAGGGAATGTAAGAGGAAAAAAGACATACCATTTTTCAGGAAAGGTTATAAAAGAAATGTGTTAAAGATTAGACCGTTGTCTCCACCAAACACAGTTCAAACACTGGAAAAAAAAACAATCGGGAAGAGAACGAATTACCAGATAAGTGTTTTTACTTCGAGGAATAATGGTCATGACTGTAATTAGGTTCTGTTTCAAAATGTTACGTGACAGAGGATAGTTTGTTCCTTGATCATGACTTGCTTTTAAAAGATCAGTTTTATAATCATATATGGACCTTTCAACGTCATCTTGAATTGATACTATCAGAACACACTATATTGCACAAAAGAAACAGATCTAATACTCTTTCTTACCTTATACACGTGGCACCTTGGGATGAGTAGAGAGTTGAGGAGACCACTGCAAAGTTCAGCACACTGCTGTTCCAGTTGTTGTTTGCTATGAGCATATGGCCATTGACGGTGGTAGTTGTGTGGTCCAACGTGGTGGTATGACCATCAGACCAGATCCATGCAGGGTCACCAGGACCAGGATTACCAGAAGGCTGCCATCCACACATCCCGTCATTCTCAAACGTACAAGATTGCTCTGTTAAAGTTTCATTTGGGTTAAACAGGGAAATAGTCAGAACTTTATATAAAAGGTTAGTTAAGTTTACTAAAGCACATCTCCTTCAGAGAAGAACAGAACAGATCAAAGTCATGACAGTTATTTACCTGGTATAACGCAGGGTCCAGGAGCAAGAGTTATGCTGTCTATAGCAATGATACCATCAGCAGTATTTCCCCTCACTCCCTCCACCAAGATGTTGAAGATGTCGTCTGAGGAAACAGTGACCTGGCCACTCATCCAGGAGCCTCCGACTGGACCGTCGAGGGACCAAACCAACAACAGGTTTTTCTCATGCTGTCGGTATCAACAATATATATACATATATATATATATATATATATATGTATATATATATATATATATATATATATATATATATATATATATATATATATATATATATATATATATATAGAGTGGTGGGATGAAGAAGTAAGAGTATTAGTGAAAGAGAAGAGAGAGGCATTTGGACGATTTTTGCAGGGAAAAAATGCAGTTGAGTGTGAGACGTATAAAAGAAACAGACAGGAGGTCAAGAGAAAGGTGCAAGAGGTGAAAAAAAGGGCAAATGAGAGTTGGGGTGAGAGAGTATCATTAAATTTTAGGGAGAATAAAAAGATGTTCTGGAAGGAGGTAAATAAAGTGCGTAAGACAAGGGAGCAAATGGGAACTTCAGTGAAGGGCGCAAATGGGGAGGTGATAACAAGTAGTGGTGATGTGAGAAGAAGATGGAGTGAGTATTTTGAAGGTTTGTTGAATGTGTTTGATGATAGAGTGGCAGATAAAGGGTGTTTTGGTCGAGATGGTGTGCAAAGTGAGAGGGTTAGGGAAAATGATTTGGTAAACAGAGAAGAGGTAGTAAAAGCTTTGCGGAAGATGAAAGCCGGCAAGGCAGCAGGTTTGGATGGTATTGCAGTGGAATTTATTAAAAAAGGGGGTGACTGTATTGTTGACTGGTTGGTAAGGTTATTTAATGTATGTATGACTCACGGTGAGGTGCCTGAGGATTGGCGGAATGCGTGCATAGTGCCATTGTACAAAGGCAAAGGGGATAAGAGTGAGTGCTCAAATTACAGAGGTATAAGTTTGTCGAGTATTCCTGGTAAATTATATGGGAGGGTATTGATTGAGAGGGTGAGGGCATGTACAGAGCATCAGATTGGGGAAGAGCAGTGTGGTTTCAGAAGTGGTAGAGGATGTGTGGATCAGGTGTTTGCTTTGAAGAATGTATGTGAGAAATACTTAGAAAAGCAAATGGATTTGTATGTAGCATTTATGGATCTGGAGAAGGCATATGATAGAGTTGATAGAGATGCTCTGTGGAAGGTATTAAGAATATATGGTGTGGGAGGAAAGTTGTTAGAAGCAGTGAAAAGTTTTTATCGAGGATGTAAGGCATGTGTACGTGTAGGAAGAGAGGAAAGTGATTGGTTCTCAGTGAATGTAGGTTTGCGGCAGGGGTGTGTGATGTCTCCATGGTTGTTTAATTTGTTTATGGATGGGGTTGTTAGGGAGGTAAATGCAAGAGTTTTGGAAAGAGGGGCAAGTATGAAGTCAGTTGGGGATGAGAGAGCTTGGGAAGTGAGTCAGTTGTTGTTCGCTGATGATACAGCGCTGGTGGCTGATTCATGTGAGAAACTGCAGAAGCTGGTGACTGAGTTTGGTAAAGTGTGTGAAAGAAGAAAGTTAAGAGTAAATGTGAATAAGAGCAAGGTTGTTAGGTACAGTAGGGTTGAAGGTCAAGTCAATTGGGAGGTGAGTTTGAATGGAGAAAAACTGGAGGAAGTGAAGTGTTTTAGATATCTGGGAGTGGATCTGGCAGCGGATGGAACCATGGAAGCGGAAGTGGATCATAGGGTGGGGGAGGGGGCGAAAATTCTGGGAGCCTTGAAGAATGTGTGGAAGTCGAGAACATTATCTCGGAAAGCAAAAATGGGTATGTTTGAAGGAATAGTGGTTCCAACAATGTTGTATGGTTGCGAGGCGTGGGCTATGGATAGAGTTGTGCGCAGGAGGATGGATGTGCTGGAAATGAGATGTTTGAGGACAATGTGTGGTGTGAGGTGGTTTGATCGAGTAAGTAACGTAAGGGCAAGAGAGATGTGTGGAAATAAAAAGAGCGTGGTTGAGAGAGCAGAAGAGGGTGTTTTCAAATGGTTTGGGCACATGGAGAGAATGAGTGAGGAAAGATTGACCAAGAGGATATATGTGTCGGAGGTGGAGGGAACGAGAAGAGGGAGACCAAATTGGAGGTGGAAAGATGGAGTGAAAAAGATGTTGTGTGATCGGGGCCTGAACATGCAGGAGGGTGAAAGGAGGGCAAGGAATAGAGTGAATTGGAGCGATGTGGTATACCGGGGTTGACGTGCTGTCAGTGGATTGAATCGGGGCATGTGAAGAGTCTGGGGTAAACCATGGAAAGCTGTGTAGGTATGTACATTTGCGTGTGTGGACGTATGTATATACATGTGTATGGGGATGGGTTGGGCCATTTCTTTCGTCTGTTTCCTTGCGCTACCTCGCAAACGCGGGAGACAGCGACAAAGCAAAAAAAAAAAAAAAAAATATATATATATATATATATATATGTATATATATATATATATATATATATATATATATATATATATATATATATATATATATATATATATATACATATATACATATATATATATTATATATATATATATATATATATATATATATATTTTTTTTTGCTTTGTCGCTGTCTCCCGCGTTTGGGAGGTAGCGCAAGGAAACAGACGAAAGAAATGGCCCAACCCCCCCCATACACATGTATATACATACGTCCACACACGCAAATATACATACCTACACAGCTTTCCATGGTTTACCCCAGACGCTTCACATGCCCTGATTCAATCCACTGACAGCACGTCAACCCCGGTATACCACATCGATCCAATTCACTCTATTCCTTGCCCTCCTTTCACCCTCCTGCATGTTCAGGCCCCGATCACTCAAAATCTTTTTCACTCCATCTTTCCACCTCCAATTTGGTCTCCCACTTCTCCTCGTTCCCTCCACCTCCGACATATATATCCTCTTGGTCAATCTTTCCTCACTCATTCTCTCCATGTGCCCAAACCATTTCAAAACACCCTCTTCTGCTCTCTCAACCACGCTCTTTTTATTTCCACACATCTCTCTTACCCTTACGTTACTTACTCGATCAAACCATCTCACACCACACATTGTCCTCAAACATCTCATTTCCAGCACATCCATCCTCCTGCGCACAACTCCATCCATAGCCCACGCCTCGCAACCATACAACATTGTTGGAACCACTATTCCTTCAAACATACCCATTTTTGCTTTCCGAGATAATGTTCTCGACTTCCACACATTCTTCAAGGCTCCCAGGATTTTCGCCCCCTCCCACACCCTATGATCCACTTCCGCTTCCATGGTTCCATCCGTTGCCAGATCCACTCCCAGATATCTAAAACACTTTACTTCCTCCAGTTTTTCTCCATTCAAACTTACCTCCCAATTTCCTTGACCCTCACCCCTACTGTACCTAATTACCTTGCTCTTATTCACATTTACTCTTAACTTTCTTCTTTCACACACTTTACCAAACTCAGTCACCAGCTTCTGCAGTTTCTCACATGAATCTGCCACCAGCGCTGTATCATCAGCGAACAACAACTGACTCACTTCCCAAGCTCTCTCATCCCCAACAGACTTCATACTTGCCCCTCTTTCCAAAACTCTTGCATTCACCTCCCTAACAACCCCATCCATAAACAAATTAAACAACCATGGAGACATCACACACCCCTGCCGCAAACCTACATTCACTGAGAACCAATCACTTTCCTCTCTTCCTACAGGTACACATGCCTTACATCCTCGATAAAAACTTTTCACTGCTTCTAACAACTTGCCTCCCACACCATATATTCTTAATACCTTCCACACAGCATCTCTATCAACTCTATCATATGCCTTCTCCAGATCCATAAATGCTATAAACAAATATATATATATATATATATATATATATATATATATATATATATATATATATATATATATATTCATTTATTTTTATTATACTTTGTCGCTGTCTCCCGCGTTTGCGAGGTAGCGCAAGGAAACAGACGAAAGAAATGGCCCAACCCCCCCCATACACATGTATATACATACGTCCACACACGCAAATATACATACCTACACAGCTTTCCATGGTTTACCCCAGACGCTTCACATGCCTTGATTCAATCCACTGACAGCACGTCAACCCCGGTATACCACATCGATCCAATTCACTCTATTCCTTGCCCTCCTTTCACCCTCCTGCATGTTCAGGCCCCGATCACACAAAATCTTTTTCACTCCATCTTTCCACCTCCAATTTGGTCTCCCTCTTCTCGTTCCCTCCACCTCCGACACATATATCCTCTTG
Source organism: Panulirus ornatus (assembly GCF_036320965.1). Taxonomy (NCBI): domain Eukaryota; kingdom Metazoa; phylum Arthropoda; class Malacostraca; order Decapoda; family Palinuridae; genus Panulirus; species Panulirus ornatus. Next base: position 2,764,166 of record NC_092232.1, read on the forward strand.
GTCAATCTTTCCTCACTCATTCTCTCCATGTGCCCAAACCATTTCAAAACACCCTCTTCTGCTCTCTCAACCACGCTCTTTTTATGTCCACACATCTCTCTTACCCTTACGTTACTCACTCGATCAAACCACCTCACACCACACATTGTCCTCAAACATCTCATTTCCAGCACATCCATCCTCCTGCGCACAACTCTATCCAAAGCCCACGCCTCGCAACCATACAACATTGTTGGAACCACTATTCCTTCAAACATACCCATTTTTGCTTTCCGAGATAATGTTCTCGACTTACACACATTCTTCAAGGCCCCCAGAATTTTCCCCCCATTCCCCCACCCTATGATCCACTTCCGCTTCCATGGTTCCATCCGCTGCCAGATCCACTCCCAGATATCTAAAACACTTCACTTCCTCCAGTTTTTCTCCATTCAAACTCACCTCCCAATTAACTTGACCCTCACCCCTACTGTACCTAATAACCTTGCTCTTATTCACATTTACTCTTAACTTTCTTCTTCCACACACTTTACCAAACTCAGTCACCAGCTTCTGCAGTTTCTCACATGAATCAGCCACCAGCGCTGTATCATCAGCGAACAACAACTGACTCACTTCCCAAGCTCTCTCATCCCCAACAGACTTCATACTTGCCCCTCTTTCCAAAACTCTTGCATTTACCTCCCTAACAACCCCATCCATAAACAAATTAAACAACCATGGAGACATTACACACCCCTGCCGCAAACCTACATTCACTGAGAACGAATCACTTTCCTCTCTTCCTACAGGTACACATGCCTTACATCCTCGATAAAAACTTTTCACTGCTTCTAACAACTTTCCTCCCACACCATATATTCTTAATACCTTCCACAGAGCATCTCTATCAACTCTATCATATGCCTTCTCCAGATCCATAAATGCTACATACAAATCCATTTGCTTTTCTAAGTATTTCTCACATACATTCTTCAAAGCAAACACCTGATCCACACATCCTCTACCACTTCTGAAACCACACTGCTCTTCCCCAATCTGATGCTCTGTACATGCTCTGTATATGTATATATATATATATATATATATATATATATATATATATATATATATATATATATATGTATATATATATATATATATATATATATATATATATATATATATATATATATATATATATATTAGGGAGAATAAAAAGATGTTTTGGAAGGAGGTAAATAAAGTGCGTAAGACAAGGGAGCAAATGGGAACTTCAGTGAAGGGGGCTAATAGGGAGGTGATAACAAGTAGTGGTGATGTGAGAAGCAGATGGAGTGAGTATTTTGAAGATTTGTTGAATGTGTTTGATGATAGAGTTGCAGGGTGTTTTGGTCGAGGTGCTGTGCAAAGTGAGAGCGTTAGGGAAAATGATTTGGTAAACAGAGAAGAGGTAGGCAAGGGAGCAAGGTTTGGATGGTATTGCAGTGGAATTATTAAAAAAAGGGGGTGACTGTATTGTTGACTGGTTGGTAAGGTTATCTAATGTATGTATGATTCATAGTGAGGTGCCTGAGGATTGGCGGAATGCTTGCATAGTGCCATTGTACACAGGCATAGGGGATATGAGTGAGTGCTCAAATTACAGTAGTATAAGTTTGTTGAGTATTCCTGGTAAATTATATGGGAGGGTATTGATTGAGAGGGTGAAGGCATGTACAGAGCATCAGATTGGGGAAGAGCAGTGTGGTTTCAGAAGTGGTAGAGGATGTGTGGATTAGGTGTTTGCTTTGAAGAATGTATGTGAGAAATACTTAGAAAAGCAAATGGATTTGTATGTAGCATTTATGGATCTGGAGAAGGCATATGATAGAGTTGATAGAGATGCACTGTGGAAGGTATAAAGAATATATGGTGTGGGAGACAAGTTGTTAGAAGCAGTGAAAAGTTTTTATCGAGGATGTAAGGCATGTGTACGTGTAAGAAGAGAGGAAAGTGATTGGTTTTCAGTGAATGTAGGTTTGCGGCAGGGGTGTGTGATGCCGCCATGGTTGTTTAATTTGTTTATGGATGGGTTTGTTAGGGAGGTGAATGGAAGAGTTTTGGAAAGAGGGGCAAGTATGCAGTCTGTTGTGGATGAGAGCTTGGGAAGTGAGTCAGTTGTTCACTGATGATACAGCGCTGGTGGCTGATTCATGTGAGAAACTGCAGAAGCTGGTGACTGAGTTTGGTAAAGTGTGTGAAAGAAGAAAGTTGAGAGTAGATGTGAGTAAGAGCAAGGTTATTAGGTACAGTAGGGTTGAGGGTCAAGTCAATTGGGAGGTAAGTTTGAATGAAGAAAAATTGGAGGAATTAAAGTGCTTTAGATATCTGGGAGTGGATATATATATATATATATATATATATATATATATATATATATATATATATATATATATATATATATATATATATGAGTGTGTTAGTGGATTTGATACACGAGAACGGGTTATAGTGATGGGTGATTTGAATGCAAAGGTGAGTAATGTAGCAGTTGAGGGAATAATTGGTATACATGGGGTGTTCAGTGTTGTAAATGGAAATGGTGAAGAGCTTGTATATTTATGTGCTGAAAAAGGACTGATGATTGGGAATACCTGGTTTAAAAAGCGAGATATACATAAGTATACTTATGTAAGTAGGAGAGATGGCCAGAGAGCGTTATTGGATTACGTGTTAATTGACAGGCGTGCGAAAGAGAGACTTTTGGATGTTAATGTGCTGAGAGGTGCAACTGGAGGGATGTCTGATCATTATCTTGTGGAGGCTAAGGTGAAGATTTGTATGGGTTTTCAGAAAAGAAGAGTGAATGTTGGGGTGAAGAGGGTGGTGAGAGTAAGTGAGCTTGAGAAGGAGACCTGTGTGAGGAAGTACCAGGAGAGACTGAGTACAGAATGGAAGAAGGTGAGAACAATGGAAGTAAGGGGAGTGGGGGAGGAATGGGATGTATTTAGGGAATCAGTGATGGATTGCGCAAAAGATGCTTGTGGCATGAGAAGAGTGGGAGGTGGGTTGATTAGAAAGGGTAGTGAGTGGTGGGATGAAGAAGTAAGAGTATTAGTGAAAGAGAAGAGAGAGGCATTTGGACGATTTTTGCAGGGAAAAAATGAAATTGAGTGGGAGATGTATAAAAGAAAGAGACAGGTCAAGAGAAAGGTGCAAGAGGTGAAAAAAAGGGCAAATGAGAGTTGGGGTGAGAGAGTATCATTAAATTTTAGGGAGAATAAAAAGATGTTCTGGAAGGAGGTAAATAAAGTGCGGAAGACAAGGGAGCAAATGGGAACTTCAGTGAAGGGCGCAAATGGGGAGGTGATAACAAGTAGTGGTGATGTGAGGAGATGGAGTGGGTATTTTGAAGGTTTGTTGAATGTGTTTGATGATAGAGTGGCAGATATAGGGTGTTTTGGTCGAGGTGGTGTGCAAAGTGAGAGGGTTAGGGAAAATGATTTGGTAAACAGAGAAGAGGTAGTGAAAGCTTTGCGGAAGATGAAAGCCGGCAAGGCAGCAGGTTTCGATGGTATTGCAGTGGAATTTATTAAAAAAGGGGGTGACTATATTGTTGACTGGTTGGTAAGGTTATTTAATGTATGTATGACTCATGGTGAGGTGCCTGAGGATTGGCGGAATGCGTGCATAGTGCCATTGTACAAAGGCAAAGGGGATAAGAGTGAGTGCTCAAATTACAGAGGTATAAGTTTGTTGAGTATTCCTGGTAAATTATATGGGAGGGTATTGATTGAGAGGGTGAAGGCATGTACAGAGCATCAGATTGGGGAAGAGCAGTGTGGTTTCAGAAGTGGTAGAGGATGTGTGGATCAGGTGTTTGCTTTGAAGAATGTATGTGAGAAATACTTAGAAAAGCAAATGGATTTGTATGTAGCATTTATGGATCTGGAGAAGGCATATGATAGAGTTGATAGAGATGCTCTGTGGAAGGTATTAAGAATATATGGTGTGGGAGGAAAGTTGTTAGAAGCAGTGAAAAGTTTTTATCGAGGATGTAAGGCATGTGTACGTGTAGGAAGAGAGGAAAGTGATTGGTTCTCAGTGAATGTAGGTTTGCGGCAGGGATGTGTGATGTCTCCATGGTTGTTCAATTTGTTTATGGATGGGGTTGTTAGGGAGGTAAATGCAAGAGTTTTGGAAAGAGGGGCAAGTATGAAGTCTGTTGGGGATGAGAGAGCTTGGGAAGTGAGTCAGTTGTTGTTCGCTGATGATACAGCGCTGGTGGCTGATTCATGTGAGAAACTGCAGAAGCTGGTGACTGAGTTTGGTAAAGTGTGTGGAAGAAGAAAGTTAAGAGTAAATGTGAATAAGAGCAAGGTTATTAGGTACAGTAGGGGTGAGGGTCAAGTCAATTGGGAGGTGAGTTTGAATGGAGAAAAACTGGAGGAAGTGAAGTGTTTTAGGTATCTGGGAGTGGATCTGGCAGCGGATGGAACCATGGAAGCGGAAGTGGATCATAGGGTGGGGGAGGGGGCGAAAATTCTGGGGGCCTTGTAGAATGTGTGGAAGTCGAGAGCATTATCTCGGAAAGCAAAAATGGGTATGTTTGAGGGAATAGTGGTTCCAACAATGTTGTATGGTTGCGAGGCGAATGGATAGAGTTGTGCGCAGGGGGATGGATGTGCTGGAAATGAGATGTTTGAGGACAATGTGTGGTGTGAGGTGGTTTGATCGAGTGAGTAACGTAAGGGTAAGAGAGATGTGTGGAAATAAAAAGAGCGTGGTTGAGAGAGCAGAAGAGGGTGTTTTGAAGTGATTTGGGCACATGGAGAGGATGAGTGAGGAAAGATTGACCAAGAGGATATATGTGTCGGAGGTGGAGGGAACGAGGAGAAGAGGGAGACCAAATTGGAGGTGGAAAGATGGAGTGAAAAAGATTTTGTGTGATCGGGGCCTGAACATGCAGGAGGGTGAAAGGAGGGCAAGGAATAGAGTGAATTGGATCGATGTGGTATACCGGGGTTGACGTGCTGCCAGTGGATTGAATCAAGGCATGTGAAGTGTCTGGGGTAAGCCATGGAAAGCTGTGTAGGGTATGTATATTTGCGTGTGTGGACGTATGTATATACATGTGTATGGGGGGGAGGGGGTTGGGCCATTTCTTTCGTCTGTTTCCTTGCGCTACCTCGCAAACGCGGGAGACAGCGACAAAGTATAATAAAAAAATATATATATATATATATATTTTCCCTGGGGATAGGGGAGAAAGAATACTTCCCACGTATTCCCTTCGTGTCGTAGAAGGCGACTAAAAGGGAAGGGAGCGGGGGGCTGGAAATCCTCCCCTCTCGTTTTTTTTTTTTATTTTCCAAAAGAAGGAACAGAGAAGAGGGCCAGGTGAGGATATTCCCTCAAAGGCCCAGTCCTCTGTTCTTAACGCTACCTCGCTATCGCGGGAAATGGCGAATAGTATGAAAATATATATATACATATATATATATATATATATATATATATATATATATATATATATATATATATATATATATATATATATATATTTCCCGCGATAGCGAGGTAGCGTTAAGAACAGAGGACTGGGCCTTTGAGGGAATATCCTCACCTGGCCCTCTTCTCTGTTCCTTCTTTTGGAAAATAAAAAAAAAAACGAGAGGGGAGGATTTCCAGCCCCCCGCTCCCTTCCCTTTTAGTCGCCTTCTACGACACGCAGGGAATACGTGGGAAGTATTCTTTCTCCCCTATCCCCAGGGAAAATATATATATATATATATATTTTTTTATATCTTCCTGGGGATAGGGGAGAAAGAATACTTCCCACGTATTCCCTGCGTGTCGTAGAAGGCGACTAAAAGGGGAGGGAGCGGGGGGCTGGAAATCCTCCCCTCTCAATTTTTTTTAGTTTTCCAAAAGAAGGAACAGAGAAGGGGGCCAGGTGAGGATATTCCCTCAGTGGCCCAGTTCTCTGTTCTTAACGCTACCTCGCTAACGCGGGAAATGGCAAATAGTTTGAAAAAAAAAAAAAAAAATATATATATATATATATATGTATACGTTGAAATGTATAGGTATGGATATGTGAGTGTGTGGATGTGTATGTATATACATGTGTATGTGGGTGGGTTGGGCCTTTCTTCCCGCTTTAGCGAGGTAGCGAAACGAAATAGACAAAAGAATGGCCCAACTCACCCACACACACACACACACACACACACACATACTCACACACACACACACATATATATGTGAATAAGAGCAAGGTTATTAGGTACAGAAGGGTTGAGGGACAAGTCAATTGGGAGGTAAGTCTGAATGGAGAAAAACTGGAGGAAGTGAAGCGTTTTAGATATCTAGGGGTGGATTTGGAAGCGGATGGAACCATGGAAGCGGAAGTGACTCACAGGGTGGAGGAGGGGGCGAAGGTTCTGGGAGCGATGAAAAATGTGTTGAAGGCAACAACGTTATCTCGAAAAGCTAAAATGGGTATGTTTGAAGGAATAGTGTTTCCGACAATGTTATATGGTTGCGAGGCATAGAGTTATGTGGAGGAGGGTGGATGTGCTGGAATACACATTTCATATACATTTCAATACACCCTCCTCTGCTCTCTCAACCACACTCTATTTATTACCACACATCTCTCTTAACCTTTCATTACTTACTCGATCAAACCACCTCACACCACATATTGTCCTCAAACATCTCATTTCCAGCACATCCACCCTCCTGCGCACAACTCTATCCATAGCCCACGCCTCGCAACCATACAGCATTGTTGGAACCACTATTCCTTCAAACATACCCATTTTTGCTTTTGGAGATAATGTTCTCGACTTCCAAACATTCTTCAAAGCTCCCAGAATTTTTGCCCCCTCCCCCACCCTATGATTCACTTCCGCTTCCATGGTTCCATCCGCTGCCAGATCCACTCCCAGATACCTAAAACACTTTACTTCCTCCAGTTTTTCTCTTTTCAAACTTACCTCCCAATTGACTTGACCCTCAACTCTACTGTACCTAATAACCTTGCTGTATTCACATTTACTCTTAAGTTTCTTCTTTCACACACTTTACCAAACTCATTCACCATCTTCTGCAGTTTCTTACATGAATCAGCCACCAGCGCTGTATGATCAGCGAACAACAACTGACTCACTTCCGAAGCTCTCTCATCCACCACAGACTGCATACTTGCCCCTCTTTCCAAAACTCTTGCATTCACCTCCCAAACAACCCCATCCATAAACAAATCAAACAAAAATGGAGACATCACACACCCCTACCGCAAACCTACATTCACTGAGAACCAATCACTTACCTCTCTTCCTACACGTACACATGCCTTACATCCTCGATAAAAACTTTTCACTGCTTCTAACAACTTTCCTCCCACACCATATATTCTTAAAACCTTCTACAGAGCATCTCTATCAACTCTATCATATGCCTTCTCCAGATCCATAAATGCTACATACAAATCCATTTGTTTTTCTAAGTATTTCTCACATACATTCTTCAAAGCAAACACCTGATCCACACATCCTCTACCACTTCTGAAACCCCACTGCTCTTCCCCAATCTGATGCTCTGTACATGCCTTCACCTTCAATCAATACCCTCCCATATAATTTACCAGGAATAATCAACAAACTTATACCTCTGTAATTTGAGCACTCACTCTTATCCCCTTTGCCTTTGTACAATGGCACTATGCAAGCATTCCGCCAATCCTCAGGCACCTCACCATGAATCATACATACATTAAATAACCTTACCAACCAGTCAACAATACAGTGACCCACTTTTTTAATAAACTCCACTGCAATACCATCCAAACCTGCTGCCTTGCCGGCTTTCATCTTCCGCAAAGCTTTTACTACCTCTTCTCTGTTTACCAAATCATTTTCCCTAACCCTCTCACTTTGCACACCACCTCGACCAAAACACCCTATATCTGACACTCTATCATCAAAAACATTCAACAAACCTTCAAAATACTCACTCCATCTTCTTCTCACATCACCACTACTTGTTATCACCTCCCCATTAGCCCCCCTCACTGAAGTTCCCATTTGCTCCCTTGTCTTACGCACTTTATTTACCTCCTTCCAAAACATCTTTTTATTCTCCCTGAAATTTAATGATACTCTCTCACCCCAACTCTCATTTGCCCTCTTTTTCACCTCTTGCACCTTTCTCTTGACCTCCTGCCTCTTTCTTTTATACATCTCCCACTCATTTACATTTTTCCCCTGCAAAAATCGTCCAAATGCCTCTCTCTTCTCTTTCACTAATAATCTTACTTCTTCATCCCACCACTCACTACCTTTTCTAATCAACCCACCTCCCACGCTTCTCACGCCACAAGCATCTTTTGCGCAAGCCATCACTGCTTCCCTAAATACATCCCATTCCTCCCACACTCCCCTTACCTCCTTTGTTCTCACCTTTTTCCATTCTGTACTCAGTCTCTCCTGGTACTTCCTCACACAAGTCTCCTTCCCAAGCTCACTTACTCTCACCACTCTCTTCACCCCAACATTCTCTCTTCTTTTCTGAAAACCCCCACAAATCTTCACCTTCGACTCCACAAGATGATGATCAGACATCCCGCCAGTTGCACCTCTCAGCACATTAACATCCAAAAGTCTCTCTTTCGTGCGTCTATCAATAACACGTAATCCAATAACGCTCTCTGGCCATCTCTCCTACTTACATACGTATACTTATATATATCTCGCTTTTTAAATCAGGTATTCCCAATCACCAGTCCTTTTTCAGCACATAAATCTACAAGCTCTTCACCATTTCCATTTACAACACTGAACACTTCATGTATACCAATTATTCCCTCAACTGCCACATTACTCACCTTTGCATTCAAATCACACATCACTGTAACCCGATCTTGTGCATCAAAACCACTAACACACTCATTCAGCTGCTCCCAAAACACTTGCCTCTCATGATCTTTCTTCTCATGCCCAGGTGCATATGCACCAATAATCACCCATCTCTCTCCATCAACTCTCAGTTTGACCCATATCAATCTAGAATTTACTTTCTTACACTCTATCACATACTCCCACAACTCCTGATTCAGGAGTAGTGCTACTCCTTCCCTTGCTCTTGTCCTCTCACTAACCCCTGACTTTACTCCCAAGACATTCCCAAACCACTCTTCCCCTTTACCCTTGAGCTTAGTTTCACTCAGAGCCAAAACATCCAGGTTCCTTTCCTCAAACATACTACCTATCTTTCCTTTTTTCTCATCTTGGTTACATCCACACACATTTAGACACCCCAATCTGAGCCTTCGAGGAGGATGAGCACTCCTCGCGTGACTCCTCCTTCTGTTTCCCCTTTTAGAAAGCTAAAATACAAGGAGGGGAGGGTTTCTGGCCCCCCGCTCCCGTCCCCTTTAGTCGCCTTCTACGACACGTGAGGAATGCGTGGGAAGTATTCTTTCTCCCCTATCCCCAGGGATATATATATATATATATATATATATATATATATATATATATATATATATATATATATATATATATATATATATATATATGAGAGAGAGAGAGAGAGAGAGAGAGAGAGAGAGAGAGAGAGAGAGAGAGAGAGAGAGAGAGAGAGAGAGAGAGAGAGAGAGAGAGAGAGAGAGAAAACAGCGCAAGTATTTTTTATTACGATTGTGAGTTATCCACGATATACAAGGAGAGTAATTGTAAATATACACACAATCATGTAGGTATAATCACCAAGGCACAACAATTATACAGATGTCATGTACAATGAGATGTGAATACATTTTTCCTAGTGTTTACCTGCTGGAGGATGTGTAGTGCATGCGGGCCTTCCAGGATGTAAGAGAAGGTAAAGCACGATGCGTGAGTGGCCGAGATCTGAGATGAGTTCAGGACTCCACGAGCTCCCTGAAAAACTTCTCCAGTGATGTGTAGATAAGCGTAGCCGCCTGGGAGGAAAACAGCAGAGTCGTATGACGAGGGTTGTCATCGATCATGCATAGTAACAAAGTTATATTGTAACTGTGGTGATTTAGGGAAACTAAGGAAGGGGCAAAGCCCTGCACGGGTATATTAGAGATGGCTATCGTATGGCCATTACTATATTTTTTTTTTATTTATTATACTTTGTCGCTGTCTCCCGCGTTTGCGAGGTAGCGCAAGGAAACAGACGAAAGAAATGGCCCAACCCCCCCCCCCCATACACATGTATATACATACGTCCACACACGCAAATATACATACCTACACAGCTTTCCATGGTTTACCCCAGACGCTTCACATGCCTTGATTCAATCCACCGACAGCACGTCAACCCCGGTATACCACATCGCTCCAATTCACTCTATTCCTTGCCCTCCTTTCACCCTCCTGCATGTTCAGGCCCCGATCACTCAAAATCTTTTTCACTCCATCTTTCCACCTCCAATTTGGTCTCCCTCTTCTCCTCGTTCCCTCCACCTCCGACACATATACCCTCTTGGTCAATCTTTCCTCACTCATTCTCTCCATGTGCCCAAACCACTTCAAAACACCCTCTTCTGCTCTCTCAACCACGCTCTTTTTATTTCCACACATCTCTCTTACCCTTACGTTACTCACTCGATCAAACCACCTCACACCACACATTGTCCTCAAACATCTCATTTCCAGCACATCCATCCTCCTGCGCACAACTCTATCCATAGCCCACGCCTCGCAACCATACAACATTGTTGGAACCACTATTCCTTCAAACATACCCATTTTTGCTTTCCGAGATAATGTTCTCGACTTCCACACATTCTTCAAGGCCCCCAGAATTTTCGCCCCCTCCCCCACCCTATGATCCACTTCCGCTTCCATGGTTCCATCCGCTGCCAGATCCACTCCCAGATATCTAAAACACTTCACTTCCTCCAGTTTTTCTCCATTCAAACTCACCTCCCAATTGACTTGACCCTCAACCCTACTGTACCTAATAACCTTGCTCTTATTCACATTTACTCTTAACTTTCTTCTTCCACACACTTTACCAAACTCAGTCACCAGCTTCTGCAGTTTCTCACATGAATCAGCCACCAGCGCTGTATCATCAGCGAACAACAACTGACTCACTTCCCAAGCTCTCTCATCCCCAACAGACTTCATACTTGCCCCTCTTTCCAAAACTCTTGCATTTACCTCCCTAACAACCCCATCCATAAACAAATTAAACAACCATGGAGACATCACACACCCCTGCCACAAACCTACATTCACTGAGAACCAATCACTTTCCTCTCTTCCTACACGTACACATGCCTTACATCCTCGATAAAAACTTTTCACTGCTTCTAACAACTTTCCTCCCACACCATATATTCTTAATACCTTCCACAGAGCATCTCTATCAACTCTATCATATGCCTTCTCCAGATCCATAAATGCTACATACAAATCCATTTGCTTTTCTAAGTATTTCTCACATACATTCTTCAAAGCCATTCTTCAATGGCCATTACTATGCACATTTATTCACGAGTACAACAGCATATACAAAATTGCAGTACTAACTGATAAGCCAAGAAGCAGAAGAAAGGCAGATAAGAACCATTTTACCTTACAATGAGATAAACATAAGATGGATGTATAGGACTGGTAATTGTAACACTGCGAAATAATGTAAAACAGTATAATCATACTTTGTTGCTGTCTCCCGCGTTAGCAAGGTAGCGCAAAGAAACAGACGAAAGAATGGCCCAACCCATCCACATATGTATATACAAACGCCCAAACACGCACATATACATACCTATATATTTCAACGTATACATGCATATACATACACCGACATATACATATATGCACATTCATATATGCAGCCTTCATCCATTTCTGCCGCCACCCCGCCACTCATGAAACGACAGACCCTCACCCGCGTCACGCAAGGTGGCACTAGGAAAAAACAACAAAGGCCACATTCATTCACGCTCGGTCTCTAGCTGTCATGAGTAATGCACCGAAACCACAACTCCCTCTTCACATCCAGGCCCCACAAAACTTTCCATGATTTACCCCAGACGCTTCACATACCCTGGTTCAATCCATTGACAACACGTCGACCCCGGTATACCACATCGTTCCAATTCACTCCATTCCTTTCACCCTCCTGCATGTGAAGGCCCCGATCGCTCAAAATCTTTTTCACTCCATCCTTCCACCTCCAATTTGGTCTCCCACTTCTCCTCGTCCCCTCCACCTCTGACACATACATCCTCTTTCTCAATCTTTCCTCACTCGTCCTCTCCGTGTAACCAAATCATTTCAATACACCCTCTTCTGCTCTCTCAACCGCACTCTTTTTATTACCACACATCTCTCTTACCCTTTCATTACTTTCTCGATCAAACCACCTCACACCACATATTTTCCTCAAACATCTAATTTACAACACATCTACCCTCCTCCGAACAAGCCTATCTATAGCCCACGCCTCGCAACCATATAACATTGGTACAACCACTATTCCTTCATACATAACCATTTTTCCCCTCCGAGACAATGTTCTCGCCTTCCACACATTCTTCAACGCTCCCAGAACCTTCGCCCCCTCCCCCACCCTGTGAGTCACTTCCGCTTCCATGGTTCCATCCGCTGCCAGATCCACTCCTAGATATCAAAGACACTTCACTTCCTCCAATTTCTCTCCATTCAAACTTACCTCCCAGTTGACTTGTCTCTCAACCCAACTGAACCTAATAACCTTGCTCTTATTCACATTTACTCTCACCTTTCTTCTTCCACACACTTTACCAAACTCAGACACCAACTTCTGCAGTTTCTCACCGGAATCAGTAACCAGCGCTGTATCATCAGTGAACAACAAGTGACTCACCTCCCAAGCCCTCTCATCCACAACAGACTGCATACCTGCCCCTCTTTCCAAAACTTGCATTCACCTTCCTAACAACCCCATCCAAAAACAAATTAAACAACCATGGAGACATCACACACACCTGCCGCAAATCGATATTCACTGGGAACCAATCACTTTCCTCTCTTCCTACTCGTACACATGTCTTACATCCTCGATAAAAACTTTTCACTCCTAGCAACTTACCTACCACACTATATATTCTTAATACCTTCCACAGAGCATCTCTCTCAAGTCTATCATATGCCTTCTCCAGATCTATAAATTCTACATACAAATCCATCTGCTTTTCTAAGTATTTCTCACATACATTCTTCAAAGCAAACACCTGATCCACACATCCTCTACCACTTGTGAGACCACACTGCTCATCCCCAATCTGATGCTCTGTACATGCCTTCACCCTCTCAATCAATACCCTCCCATATAATTTACCAGGAATGCTCAACAAACTTATACCTCTGTGTAATATGAACACTCACCTTTATCCCCCTTGCCTTTGTACAATGATGATACAGCGCTGGTGGCTGATTCATGTGAGAAACTGCAAAAGCTGGTGACTGAGTTTGGTAAAGTGTGTGAAAGAAGAAAGTTAAGATTAAATGTGAATAAGAGCAAGGTTATTAGGTACAGTAGGGTTGAGGGTCAAGTCAATTGGGAGGTAAGTTTGAATGGAGAAAAACTGGAGGAAGTAAAGTGTTTTAGATATCTGGGAGTGGATCTGGCAGCGGATGGAACCATAGAAGCGAAAGTGAATCATAGGGTGGGGGAGGGGGCGAAAATCCTAGGAGCCTTGAAGAATGTGTGGATGTCGAGAACATTATCTCCGAAAGCAAAACTGGCTATGTTTGAAGGAATAGTGGTTCCAACAATGTTGTATGGTTGCGAGGCGTGGGCTATGGATAAAGTTGTGCGGAGGAGGGTGGATGTGCTGGAAATGAGATGTTTGAGGACAATGTGTGGTGTGAGGTGGTTTGATCGAGTAAGTAATGTAAGGGTAAGAGAGATGTGTGGAAATAAAAAGAGCGTGGTTGAGAGAGCAGAAGAGGGTGTTTTGAAATGGTTTGGGCACATGGAGAGAATGAGTGAGGAAAGATTGACCAAGAGGATATATGTGTCGGAGGTGGAGGGAACGAGAAGTGGGAGACCAAATTGGAGGTGGAAAAATGGAGTGAAAAAGATTTTGAGTGATCGGGGCCTGAACATGCAGGAGGGTGAAAGGAGGGCAAGGAATAGAGTGAATTGGATCGATGTGGTATACCGGGGTTGACGTGCTGTCAGTGGATTGAATCAGGGCATGTGAAGCGTCTGGGGTAAACCATGGAAAGTTGTGTGGGGCCTGGATGTGGAAAGGGAGCTGTGGTTTCGGGCATTATTGCATGACAGCTAGAGACTGAGTGTGAACGAATGGGGCCTTTGTTGTCTTTTCCTAGTGCTACCTCGCACTATTGAGGGGGGAGGGGGATGGTATTCCATGTGTGGCGAGGTGGCGATAGGAATGAATAAAGGCAGACAGTGTGAATTGTGTGCATGGGTATATATGTATGTGTCTGTGTGTGTGTATATATATGAGTACATTGAGATGTATAGGTGTGTATATTTGAGTGTGTGGACGTGTATGTATATACATTGTGTATGGGGGTGGGTTGGGCCATTTCTTTCGTCTGTTTCCTTGCGCTACCTCGCAGACGAAAGAAATGGCCCAACTCACCCCCATACACATGTATATACATACACGTCTACACACGCAAATATACATACCCATACATCTCAATGTACACATATATATACACACACAGACACATACATATATACACATGCACACATTTCACACTGTCTGCCTTCATTCATTTCCATCGCCACCTCGCCACACATGGAATAACATCCCCCTCCCCCCTCATTATTTACCGCAGACGCTTCACATGCCCTGATTCAATCCATTGACAGTACGTCAACCCCGGTATACCACATCGATCCAATTCACTCTATTCCTTGCCCTCGTTTCACCCTCCTGCATGTTCAGGCCCCGATCACACAAAGTATTTTTCACTCCATCTTTCCACCTAATATTTGGTGTCCCACTTCTCCTCGTTCCCTCCACCTCCGACACATATATCCTCTTGGACAATCTTTCCTCACTCATTCTCTCCAAGTGCCCAAACCATTTCAAAACACCCTCTTCTGCTCTCTCAACCACACTCTCTTTATTTCCACACATCTCTCTTACCCTTACATCACTTACTCGATCAAACCACCTCACACCACACATTGTCCTCAAACATCTCATTTCCAGCACATCCACCCTTCTCCGCACAACTCTATCCATAGCCCACGCCTCGCAACCATACAACATTATTGGAACCACTATTCCTTCAAACATAGCCATTTTTGCTTTCGGAGATAATGTTCTCGACTTCCACACATCCTTCAAGGCTCCCAGGATTTTCGCCCCCTCCCCCACCCTATGATTCACTTCCGCTTCCATGGTTCCATTCGCTGCCAGATCCACTCCCAGATACCTAAAACACTTTACTTCCTCCAGTTTTTCTCTTTTCAAACTTACTTCCCAATTGACTTGACCCTCAACCCTACTGTACCTAATAACCTTGCTCTTAATCACATTTACTCTTAACTTTCTTCTTTCACACACTTTACCAAACTCAGTCACCAGCTTCTGCTGTTTCTCACATGAATCAGCCACCAGCGCTGTATCATCAGCGAACAACAACTGACTCACTTCCCAAGCTCTCTCGTCCCCAACAGACTTCATACTTGCCCCTCTTTCCAAAACCCTTGCATTCACCTCCCTAACAACCCCATCCATAAACAAATTAAACAACCATGGAGACATCACACACCCCTGCCGCATACCTACATTCACTGATAACCAATCACTTTCCTCTCTTCCCTACACGTACACGAGTCTTACATCCTCGATAAAAACTTTTCACTGCTTCTAACAACTTGCCTCCCACACCATATATTCTTAGTACCTTCCACAGAAAATGTCTATCAGCTCTGTCATATGCCTTCTCCAGATCCATAAATGCTACATACAAATCCATTTGCTTTTCTAAGTATTTCTTGCATACATTCTTCAAAGCAAACACCTGATCCATACATCCTCTATCACTTCTGAAAACCCACTGCTCTTTCCCAATCTGATGCTCTGTTCATGCCTTCACCCTCTAAATCAATACCCTCCCATGTATTTTCCCAGGAATACTCAACAAACTTATACCTCCGTAATTTGAGCACTCACTCTTATCCCCTTTGCCTTTGTACAATGGCACTACGCAAGCATTCCGCCAATCCTCAGGCACCTCTCCATGAATCATACATGCATTGAATAACCTTACCAACCAGTCAACAATACAGTCACCCCCTTTTTTAATAAATTCCACTGCAATACCATCGAAACCTGCTGCCTTGCCGGCTTTCATCTTCCGCAAAGCTTTTACTACCTCTTCTCTGTTTACCAAATCATTTTCCCTAACCCTCGCACTTTGCACATCACCTCGACCAAAACACCCTATATCTGCCACTCTATCATCAAACACATTCAACAAACCTTCAAAATACTCACTCCATCTACTTCTCACATCACCGCTACTTGTTATCACCTCCCCATTAGCCCCCTTCACTGAAGTTCCCATTTGCTCCCTTGTCTTACGCACTTTATTTACCTCCTTCCAGAACATTTTTTATTCTCCCTAAAATCTAATGATACTCTTTCACCCCAACTCTCATTTGCCCTCTTTTTCACCTCTTGCACCTTTCTCTTGACCTCCTGTCTCTTTCTTTTATACATCTCCCACTCATTTGCATTCTTTCCCTGCAAAAATCGTCCAAATGCCTCTCTCTTCTCTTTCACTAATAATCTTACTTCTTCATCCCACCACTCACTACCGTTTCTAATCAACCCATCTCCCACGCTTCTTATGCCACAAGCATCTTTTGCGGAAGCCATCACTGCTTCCCTAAATACATCCCATTCCTCCCCCACTCCCCTTACGTCCTTTGTTCTCACCTTTTTCCATTCTGTACTCAGTCTCTCCTGGTACTTGCTCACACAAGTCTCCTTCCCAAGTTCACTTACTCTCACCACCCTCTTCACCCCAACATTCTCTCTTCTTTTCTGAAAACCCATACAAATCTTCACCTTCGACTCCACAAGATAATGATGAGACATCCCTCCAGTTGCACCTCTCAGCACATTAACATCCAAAAGTCTCTCTTTCGCGCGCCTGTCAATTAACACGTAATCCAATAACGCTCTCTGGCCATCTCTCCTACTTACATACGTATACTTATGTATACCTCGCTTTTTGAACCAGGTATTCCCAATCACCAGTCCTTTTTCAGCACATAAATCTACAAGCTCTTCACCATTTCCATTTACAGCACTGAACACCCCATGTATACCAATTATTCCCTCAACTGCCACATTACTCACCTTTGCATTCAAATCACCCATCACTATAACCCGGTCTTGTGCATCAAAACCACTAACACACTCATTCAGCTGCTTCCAAAACACTTGCCTCTCATGATCTTTCTTCTCATGCCCAGGTGCATATGCACAAATAATCACCCATCTCTCTGCATCAACTTATATATATATATATATATATATATATATATATATATATATATATATATATATATATATATATATATATATATATATTCTTTCTTTCTTTCTTTCAAACTATTCGCCATTTCCCGCATTAGCAAGGTAGCGCTAAGAACAGAGGACTGGGCCTCTGAGGGAGTATCCTCACCTGGCCCCCTTCTCTGTTCCTTCTTTTGGAAAATTAAAAAAAAAAAAAAGAGGGAAGGATTTCCAGCCCCCCGCTCCCTCTCCTTTTAGTCGCCTTCTACGACACGCAGGGAATACGTGGGAAGTATTCTTTCTCCCCTATCCCCAGGGATAATATATATATATATATATATATATATATATATATATATATATATATATATATATATATATACGTAACATTTAAATCTAATAACATTCTTCATGAAAGCTAGTTTATGTTATGTTTACTGTTCCAGGTTTGCTGTTAGGTGTACATATTTAGTATGCAAAATCATATTTGTCATAGGTGAGGGTGCGTGAGAAAGTGCAGGAGGTACATGAAAAGAGGGATGAGAATATAGATGAAAGGAGGAAGAGAACGGAGGGAGAGAAGATTAAAGGGAGAGGTAAATATGAGGAGGAAAACACATGATCACAGAAACTTCATGATTTTTCTCAGCAATATGAATAATGATACAATCTTCAGGACTATATCAGTGTACAGTGGGATCTGGCAGCAAGATATACAGGGGGAACTGGAGATAAGATATATAGTTGGTCCTAGAGACAATATATATACAATTCGACCTGGAGATAATATACACATGAAGACTTGGAAACAAGATATATAGCAAGATATAAGATGAAATATACAGTTAAACATGGAGACAAGATATGTATTGGAACTTGGAAGCATTATACATATTGTGGCCTGGAGGCAAGATATGAAATCGTGACCTGGGGGATGAGATATATAGCGAGATCTGGAGGCAAACTATACTGTCGGACCTAGAGGTAAGATATACAGTGGGACCTAGAGGTAAGAGATACAGCGGGACCTAGAGGCAAGACAGACAGTGGGATCTGGAGACAAGATAGACAGTGGGATACGAATGGAAGATAGACAGTGGGATACGAATGCAAGATAGACAGTGGGATACGAATGCAAGATAGACAGTGGGCCTTGGAGACAAGATAGGCAGTAGGACCTGGAGACAAGATAGACAGTGGGACCTGGAGACAAGATAGACAGTGGGATACGAATGGAAGATAGACAGTTTGATACGAATGGAAGATAAACAGTGGGATACGAATGGAAGATAGACAGTGGGCCTTGGAGACAAGATAGGCAGTAGGACCTGGAGACAAGATAGACAGTAGGACCTGGAGACAAGATAGACAGTAGGACCTGGAGACAAGATAGACAGTAGGACCTGGAGACAAGATAGATAGTGGGACCTGGAGACAAGATAGACAGTGGGACCTGGAGACAAGATAGACAGTGGGACCTGGAGAGAAGATAGACAGTGGGATACGAAGGCAAGATACAAAGCTGTGGCTCACTGGCATTGGGCTGGGAAAGCAAGAATTAATATTTTCTTCGTCAAATGTAAAGTTTTTCACGTTATGTTGAGATATCAATCCATTTTTCACATCATGTTAAGATGTTAGTTCACTGCAGGAATCGTCAAAGTAAGTTCTTAGAAAAGGACATAAATCTTATCAAACAGGTTAAAGTGTAAGATGCTGACTAGATTTCTAGAAACAAATTGATAGACAAAAGAGATGAAACATACTTTGACACCATGTAGGGAGGAAGCAGTAAAAGATTAAGTTCCTTGAAAACGATCGCGACTTGAACAAATCGATGCTGAGGATTTATGAAAATGTGGGAGAAGGCAAATGAAAGAAGAATAGATAACAGAGAGAGAGGTAAAATGAGTGTGGGAACACTGTCTCATCATCATTCTGACTTCACAGCTGTGCAGTTGCTCAGGGTTAAAGCAATAATAATTCTAAAATAAAGTGTTGCTTATGAACATTTTTAGATAACGCTGACCGCAACGGCAGTCATCATTGCGTTTATGCAATCATGATTTTCTTTTACAGAATCCTGATGTGCAACTCACCATAGGATGATTCATCTGCAGGATGGACGCGCCACTCCAGCTCATTACCTGTATTCTGACCAACAAGCAATACATTATACACTTTGCATCCATTTATCCACTCTTATCTCATGTCTGTAATATGAAGATATATATTCTTCTACTTATTATATTGTATTCAAAGCAGAAACGAACACAACAAACATTTTTGAACATCTTACTGGTCCAGAATCACTAGTCCAAAGGCATAGGTCTTCATCAAAGGAACAGTCGTAGATTCCTGGAGGTCCAGTGGTGGTTGGTTCAGGTGTAGGTCTAACAGGTGTAGTGTAGTTTACCCCATCGTTTGCCTCAGGTGGGTGGATAGCACATCCACCTGATGCCACTACAACATCATCTACGGCTACATCACCAAGGAATCCTGATCCCAGCACGGCTTCAATGACCACCTGTGACAGTAAACTGAGTATGTAGTAATACCATGATGCTGATGATGTACCTAACTGTTGATGTAGGAGATACACATGTATTACAGTGCCTGCAGTACTTTTGTTGCGTTAAGATCAAGCTACTTTTTTTAATATTAGCAAAATAATGTCGGCGTAGTCTAAGATAAAATCATTTTATTCTTTTTGGATTCTATTTTTCAAGTGTATGTGATACGTGATAAATGATCTTTATGTCTCACAAAGTGTTTTCCTGCAGGGTAGTGACGTCATTCATCCAGGTAGGCTCAAGGTGAATGAGTCAAGAGTAACAATGTTAAGGAAATTATTAGAAAAATGCAAACTGACTAATGACAAAATGGCTAGATAATCACAGGTAGGGATCCATCCCCATCCTTGCAACCATGTCAGCCTACCTCCAGCTCAGCTATGAGCACGAGTGATTCAAAGTCAAAAGAAGTCATGAGAAGCTAAGAGTGTAGGAAGAATGGTACAGTCTAGTAACTCGTGTTAAAAGTTCCCGCAGAAAATGATATTCTCCCGCCATATGCTGAGCTTCTTTATAAAAGCTATTCCTGGCCTTTGATATTACGCTTGAGGTGCTACATCCCCGACTGGAGGAACACCCTCACAGTGGAGTAGGAAGCTTTGTAAGTCTGCTTAACATCAGAGAAGATGTTAGAGAAGGTACTAGAGAAAAAGTATTTCTATTATAGGACAAACTCAGACTATCTTTTACGAAGCATATTCATTGTAGTTACACTGTGCCTAATTACACGTACCAATTCTTTTTTCACTTTGATCATGATATAATTCCAAAATTATGGATTTTTTTATGTGACAATATAGTCACAATTATCTTTCTCTATTCTAGTTCTAGAAATGATGGTTTTAGCTAAAGTATATTACTGCCAAGTCTGTTTGTCAGACCATAAAATTTGGATGGTTATATTATCATATGTTAGTTACTACCGTAGAAAACCATATGTTCGTTACTACCGTAGAAAACCATATGTTCGTTACTAACGTAGAAAACCATATGTTCGTTACTAACGTACAAAACCATATGTTCGTTACTACCATAGAAAACCATATGTTGTTACTAACGTAGAAAACCATATGTTCGCTACTACCGTAGAAAACCATATGTTCGTTACTAACGTAGAAAACCATATGTTCGCTATTACCGTAGAAAACCATATGTTCGTTACTACCGTAGAAAAACATGATCAGTGAGGGGTTGCCAACATACTACAGTAACTGTAATATCAGAAAACGTGATTTCTTCAAACGAATACTGAAGTCAGACCAAATTGAGACTGAAATAAATCAGCTGGTCATCGTAGGAACTGACCTGGTGAGAGAGTGAGGAGGAGAATGGCGCCATGGCGTACAGCCAGCCAGGGTCCCAGCTGGTAGTGAGCTGAGCCAGCTTCCACAACACGGAGATGACGCCATGATCTGACCCGTACATCAACACTGACAACTTCGTACCTTCAGCTCCATAGCTGTAGTTGGAGGTGGTTATTGCAAAGTTATCACTAATGTGTTTTCAACATCTTTTGTCCGCAAACAAAATGAAATTGTGTTGTATAAATCTTCCGTTATAAATCTTTTGTTTTTTTTACATTATTCTAAGAGAGAATAATTTACAAAAATCTATGCACAAATCTACCTTCCTTTATTGAAAATACTAAGAATACACAGCTGATCAACATGAAATCTTCATATGATTGTGACATTCCGAATTACATTTAAAAAAAATAAATATCTTTTAACTGATTGGTGGATTCCAACTCTGAAATGGTCAAGTTTTCATATCATCGGCTTCAGCTGAATTTCAGCTTGCATTACTTACATGTGATACCAAAACGTAAGGCAACGTTCTGCGGATATGATTGGTGACAATCTTTCACTCATAAGCCACGCCCGGTTACCCACAAGATTCTGGTCAGCCTCAATGAAGACAAACCCTCCCTGGAGGGGAGAGAATACGGGTTAGAGCTTACTTACTCAATGCTGTTGGAGAAGAGTAACAAGTATGAACCACGGAACAAGACATCTTAACTCCTTGTCAGCATCTCAAGTTTGGACCGGGTACACCAGATCTACTTTATGACAATATATAAATCTTGCGTTACAACTCTTATGACAAACTATGCAGACATGTGTGGCTGACTAAAATGAAACATAACTAAATGAATGTAATATAAATAAACCTGCAGACATCTCTAAGGATAAATAAAATAGATATGTTAGATGTATGCCAACTTTGGTTTGTTAATAAAAGGTAGTCAAACATATTCTTGAAGTAGACTGAAGATTATCATTAATCATCTTGAACAGTATAGGTAATTTTGTAAAGGAAAGTGTTGGAATACTGATGACACATACGTCGTTTGAGATTTCTGATGAGACACTTATTCCAGGAAAGTGGTTCGTAACTTGGAGTCCACCGACCCCCAGGGGGTACATAACGGCTCGTAGAGGTATGGGGGCGGGGATGCAAGTCATTGAAGTGACGTGTTTAAGCAGAACACAACTTTCACACAGATGATGATTACTCAAAGTTGTATCATTTTGGCAACATTTATCCATACAACAGTAAAGAAAAATATACAAATCTATTCTGAATAAGTCCCCATTCGAAGGGGGTAGACAATGTCATTGTAATCCTGTCATCAACATAGAGGAACAATTGAAGCTGCACAGGAAACTTCCGCTAGTAGCGTCAGCATATTTCAGACCCCTACTCCGCCGCTGGCAGGGAACTAGCGCCGGGCAGTGGGAGAGGTAGTGAAGGGCCGGCTTTGATTGGAGACACACACTAGTCTCCCCGCTAACGTGTATTCTCATCCTTTGTTGTCAAGCTTAGAAATTAATGTACCTTTTTAACGTAGGCTTTAATTGCAAGTCTCAGAAGATTCAGGATTGATACCATACACTGAGGCTAAGGTCTACACCACTGCTCTATGCGATGCAACATTCGGGATGAACATTTCAAGTTGACTGTAGTCAATGATTGAGATGACGATGTTCAAGATTCATTATGAAAATAACTTGAAAGAACAGTTCGGGAGGTGGAGCGGAAAAGTTCCTTGTCGTGCTTGATATGAACGAGTTCGTGAGGAATATGTAAAGTAGAAGTGATAATTATAGAAAGGGCTACAAGAGGATGACGTTAAATTAATAGTAGAAAAGGGCACAAACTGAATATGAACACCAGTGTGTAGATCTCAAGCTTCAACACGGAGATGTACATTGATAAATGATGTTTAGGTAGAGAGAAGTCAAGGTACACAAGTGTTTTACTTGATATATTTTTGATATGAAAGAATTTGATAGGCTAATGTGTATGATGTGACGGGTAAGGTGGGACTTATCACATTATATTCCAACAGTACGAAGTTAATCCTTCACTTTAAAAGTCCAAGGACTAGAAAGGTTGATGAAAACGTAAAGGTAAAAATTGAGAAACAAAGGAATGAAAGTACAAAAGTTTTAGAAGTTAAATAACAGTTCAGGGTAAGACAAGGTGATATGAAGGCATTTGGAGAGTGTAGTATTAGCCAAGACTCTCACAAGAGAAATGTAAAGCTCAAAGAGTAGATCTTACAAAGAGAGGAGTGGCGCAGAGAAACGAAGATTTATGGAAGATGGTTGCTGAGAAAGAGTGAGTATGGAGAAGGCTGATTTTTCCAAATATGTAGATTCTGAAAACTGGAAAACCATTCCCCTACCACGGGCAGTTCCCTGTTACTGTCCGAGAGGAAGCCTTTGTTCGGTATCGGGTTAAAACTATTTTATCTCCCAGAATATGTTTAATTCCTGAGGATTCACCATATTCGATTACTATACCTCTGAGATCACTTGCTACTGGTCAGTATAGGCCCAACAATAAAACTGGAATTAGTTCAAGTCGATGACTTATTAACCTGGTGTTCATGTGTCGGGCAACAGCTGGCAGACCATTGGTCGCTCACCAACCAATGGCATCTGTGCGTAGATCCTGTTACTATGTAAACTTAAGGCAAGGATTTCCGGAAAGGGAGTGGGAGAAGAAAAGGATGGCAGACAACATGCACGTTTTTTTTAGTCTGCACAATCCACATTACTCACTTATGGACGTGCCACATGAAAATCAATATGGCCACATGGTAGAGACCCCAGAAAAAAACAGGAAAAAAATTGAAAAAAAAGTTAAAAAAGGACTCAACCCGTAGTGACAACTTTGCTCTGGAAGGGATCAACTTCAAGGCCGGTTCTCGTTCTCTTTCTCATACATGTTAACGATCTTGATGGAGTGTAACATATGAAGGCTCACTGGTAACAACTCTACATCTGACGCTGTACGTTTGCTGCTCTAAACTGATATAAATACACAGCTTCATATAATGGTAGTGAAAACGGGAGGGCAAGCAACGGTATGACTTTTGTTGATTTACCTTAAAAGTGAGGTTAAAAGATGTTCTAATTTAAGTATCCACAATTCTCAAAGGCTTCGATAATCTTGACCTAAGCAGTTACTTAAGGCTTGATTCATCTGATTCAGTTGTGGTAATGGATACGAAATAACAGGCAAATGCTTTCCTTCGAATGATCCATAGTTCTTTTTTCTTCAATAGAATCGTTAAGATATGGAATCATTTTCCCAGTGAGTTGCTGAATGCAGTATATTAGACCGTTTTAAGAACTGATTTGATGAATATTATGCTTCACATCCATAACTAACGTCACTCTCTGCGTCTCCTCAGTTCCATGAAAAGTTTGCTTATTTTTCTCCTGGAAACATCTGTATGCCTTTTTCTCTTGCGACACGCCACACTAATTTGTAAGTTTCTAACATTTACAATCAGCCTCGAACAGACCCAATGATCTGTTGCTGTTTGAATTTCTTCGCATTCATTAGTATGTTCTCCGTAAATATTTACAGGAGGAATTAAAGCAATAAAAGAAACATATACTCCACTGTAAACAAAACCAAATACTCATTTTGCTTACCAGATTATTCCTGAGGGTAGAGTCCCAGTAAGGTCGTGTGGCAAGGGTCAGCTCCCCGGGAGCAGCCAGTTGCCACTCCATATCACCGAGCTTCTCGTTGGCGTACCAGGAACACAAGTCATGCTCGAAAGTACACGATGCAGGGGAGTTGCATGCTCCAGGAGTCAGCCTCACATTATCAAGGGCAAAGGTGGAGTAAATATCGTTCATGTTGCTGCCTATAGTGCCTTGAAAGGCTAGACGAAAAGGCTTCACTGATGGCTCCAAATCAAGCTGTCAGTGAGAAATATAATAATCTTAATTACGCAGTAATGATAAATCTTCTTTTGCAAGAAAACATTAATGGACTGTTAGATACAGGAATTACACAGAACTTCAAAATATATCAGTTGAAGAGCAACTTCTTAACATTAGTCTCTATGATGTGGGTTAGAGAGTGGTATCTTATCTATCATTAAATTCTTTACTTTTCCATTTTTTATGCAAAGAAGACTTGAATATCCTCCTTAACACATAACACATACTGGCTACATGGCTGCTTGTTTCTTCTGATTTTAGGTATACAGACTACTAGGGTCATTAAGAACCTAAATGTTATTTGGAACTAGCAAGTAAGATAACAAAATACCTATGACGATATATACTCTGACAGGAAGTATAGCCTTATCATGCATACCATCAATGCAGATTACATCTAAAAGGGGAATTATATTGTCATTGTTCATTGAAGTGTTTCTCTGAAAAATTATGAGTTAGTGAAGGAATAGATTATCTCAAAGCTTCATGATTACACGTTAAAGTTACTAATGTCTTCTAGAAATGAAAGTTAACAAGATAGATTGATTACATTTATATATTTCATTTACTTTATCTTAATTGATTTTAATGTTTATATGTTTCGTTTCATTACCATACATGGAATTTGGCTAATTTCTCAAACTTATATCATGTCATACCTGCACTGTGACCCAGTTAGGCCCAAGATCCTGCTTTATACGAAGAAGCAAGTGTCCATCATCTATGGTTCCTTCTCCAACATTAAAAACATCCAAGGCAGCGTCTTGATCAATAGCAGAGTGCATGTGGACTTGGAATGATGCACAGTGTGGTTCAGACAAGCGGTACTCTGTTGTATATAAGACACCCCGGGAGCCCTGTCAACGAAAACATTTTTGCAGATATAAATATATAAACGTCCACAAAGTGCTATACATGAATGGCATACGAAAAACAGAAGCTCCAAGATTTCGACCGTATTTCAAGCCATCATTAAAACTACAACGTCAGCTGAAACAGAATATATGTTACAAAATTAACACTTTAGCCGAGGAACTTATTGACCTAAGGAACATGTATTGGTTGACCAATAAGGGCAAGATGAAGTGTAAGTGACCAGTCTCTTAACGTGGGTAAATATGGCAGCTTCGCCGCGGCGCAGCTCTGAAGCTTCCTTAATCTCGTCACTTAACAAGTATCTAGTGAGAATCTCAACTAATTCATACACACTTTCCTTCAGATTCATAATACTGGTAACTTTATTTGTAAAGGACTGTACAATAAGCATTTCTGAACGTGACATGCAACAGTATACAAATCTTGACTGTTCTCAGTTTGTTAGGCACGAAAAAATTTCTGCATGTTTGGGAACTGTACTTAATTCAGAGGTTGTCCTTACTGAATGTCCACGTTGTTCAATCTTTTCTAAAGATTTCCTAGTTTGACCAACACTTGCCTTACTACAGGTCTTACAGGGAACTGAGTAAACACCGGATTTCTCATTAGATGACGAAATATTATGTTTTATGGTAGAGGTATTGTGTCATCGTAGTGCCATTGTTTTAATATTGATATTGACTTTCACTGGTCTCATTATACTATAAAGGGATAAAAGTCACTTATAAGGTAGAACCAAAGTAATTTTGTCAATGTAAATATCGTCCTCGACATTAAATCAGCAGGTTTTCTTCGCATTTCTTTGTAAACTTCTGTGGAAAATTGTTTCTATGCAATATCATGTGTACACAATTTCTCCCTTCAAGGAATACTTCAATGAAAACAGAAATGTTTACTGATTTATGATTCATCACTATTCATTGCAATGGATCCGGCGGTCCGATGCCGTTTGAATTCCTATGTATGTCTTGTGAGTACTAATAATGATAACCATAATGATGATAACTTCTAGAATTAGAACGGAAGAAACCAAACGAGGAGTGCGCACCCTCTTCGAAGGTTCAGGCTGAATGTGTGTGGCTGTAACCAAGATGAGAGGAAGGAAAAGATAAGGAGCATGTTTGAGGTAAGGAGCCTGGATGTTCTGGCTTTGAGTAAAACAAAGCTTAAGGGTAAAGGGGAGAAATGG
This sequence comes from Panulirus ornatus, assembly GCF_036320965.1. NCBI lineage: Eukaryota > Metazoa > Arthropoda > Malacostraca > Decapoda > Palinuridae > Panulirus > Panulirus ornatus. Next base: position 2,791,565 of record NC_092232.1, read on the forward strand.
TATGAAAATATCTTTAATGGGTAAAGTCAGAGGTTAGTGTGTGAGCGAGAGCTAGGAAAAGGTTGCAGCGCAAAGAAGTGAGCCCCAGACTGATGTGGGTAAAAATGAAAATAGATTACGAGAGGTGGGTGATCATTAGTGCCATACAATTAGCCAGCAGAGGACTGGGGAGGAGAAATGAATGTTTTAAGAGATGAGTGTATGTGTCAGCAGTTTTGTTGAGAGAAATCGGGTACCAGTGATAGGTTATTTGAGTCCGAGAGTGGATAGTATTGCAGCTCAGAGTATAACTGAGGGGCATAAAGTAATAATTGTTGTGAAAGGATGGACTGAATAGCTTTTGGAATGGTGTGCTGAAAAAAGTTTGGCGATTGGAAATCCCTGGTTAAAAAAAAGAGGAGTAAGTATATTGGATTATGTATTAATCAATAAGTGTAATAAATAGAGATCTGAATGCATTGAAAATGGCAGCTGGTGGGATGCCTGATCACTTCTGGTGGTGGCGAGGGTGAAAGTTTCTAGAGGCTTTAAGAAAAAATGAAAAGATATGAGTAAGAGGAGGATAATGAAACAGTGGACTTAGGAAAGAGGTTTTTATGAAGAAATCCAGGAGAGACTATGTAAAGAATGACATAAGAAACCAGTGGAGTGGGTGAAAATTGGAAGGTATTTAGGGAACCTATGCAAACATGTGCGAGAGAAGTGTGTAAGGTATGTAGGTTAGAAGGAGTAGTGAGTGGTGGGATGACGAAGTAAAGTTACTAATGAAAGGGGAGAGAGAGTTGTATGGGCGTTACCTATAGGGAAGGAGTGGAAAAATGGGGAATGCACAAGAGACAGTGACAGGAGGTCAAAGGGAACGTACGATGGCCGAAGTCGAGGGTAGATAATGGACTGAGTAAGAGAGTATCAGTAAACTTGAGGGAGAAAGATGGCAGCATCAGTGAAGGTAGCAAATGGGAAAATGGTAACATGTAAGGATAAGATGAAAAGGAGCTGAAGTGTCTTAAAGGATTTTCGAAAGGGTTTGATGAGGGTGGCAGATATGGGTTACATGGGGTGGGGAGGTATGGAAAGTGGGAGAATCATGATAAGTGGTTTGGTGAAAAGATAAGAGGTGGTGAAAGCCTTACATGAGATGATAGCAAGGAGTCTAGAGTGAATGAGACTGAAATCGAACTTTCCTAGAAAGTTGACTGTGATATCCATTGTTTAGTTTCGATTTAATTTGCAGCGTATATGGCTGAAAGTGAGGTACTTAATGGTTGGTGGAAGGCATGCATTGTGCCTGTATGTAAAGGCAACGAGCTGGAAAATGAATGTTCCAAATACAGAGGTACAATTATGTTAAATGCATCAGGCAAACTGCATGGAAGTGGTGACAGAGGGTGGTGGTATGCATGTAGCACTCAACTGGGAAGGAATAATGTAGCTTCGGGATAGTTCAGGATGCATGATTGTGGTTCTTGCTCTGAAGAAATTTGTGTGAGAAATATTTAGAGAAGCAATAGGATCCGTATGTGGTATTAACAGTTGTGGAAAAAGCGTTATGAGAGGATCAACAGAGATGCTTTTATGGAAGGAATTACGAATATAGGGTGTGGGAGGAGAGCTTTATCAAGAGAGTGAGGCGTGAAGGTGTGTGTACGAGCAGGACAAGGGAATAGAACCACTTGTGCAGTCTATCAGGGGTAAGGCGGCTAAAGTATGGATGAGTTACCGTTAGCTGATGACACGATGGCAGATTCAGTCCAGAAACTACAGATTTTGGTTCCTAAGTTTGGAAGTTTATGAAAGGAGGAAGTTGAGAGTAAACATGAATAAAAGCAAAGCTATTAGATGGAAGAGCACCAAGACGTGGGAGTGGGGAGGTGGTAGAGCGCCAGGACGTGGGGGTGAGGAAGTGGTAGAGCGCCAGGGTGGGGGAGTGGGGAGGTGGTAGAGCGCCAGGGCGGGTGAGTGGGGAGGTGGTAGAGCGCCAAGGCGCGGAAGTGGGGAGGTGGAAAAGTTCTGCACTATGTGGGTAATATCCAACGGGTAAAATAGCATGATGGTCAGTAAAGTAGCATGATGGTCAGTACAGTAACATAATGGTCAGTAAAGTAACATGATGGTCAGTAAAGTAGCATGATGGTCAGTAAAGTAGCATGATGGTCAGTAAAGTAACATAATGGTCAGTAAAGTAACATGATGGTCAGTAAAGTAGCATGAAGGTCAGTAAAGTAACATCATGGTCAGTAAAGTAACATGATGGTCAGTAAAGCAGCATGATGGTCAGTAAAGTAACATGATGGTCAGTACAGTAACATAATGGACAGTACAGTAACATAATGGACAGTACAGTAACATAATGGTCAGTAAAGTAACATGATGGTCAGTAAAGTAGCATGAAGGTCAGTAAAGTAACATCATGGTCAGTAAAGTAACATGATGGTCAGTAAAGCAGCATGATGGTCAGTAAAGTAGCATGATGGTCAGTAAAGTAACATGATGGTCAGTAAAGTAGCATGATGGTCAGTACAGTAACATAATGGTCAGTACAGTAACATAATGGTCAGTACAGTAACATGATGGTCAATAAAGCAGCATGATGGTCAGTAAAGTAGCATGATGGTCAGTAAAGAAGCATGATGGTCAGTAAAGTAGCATGATGGTCAGTAAAGCAGCATGATGGTCAGTAAAGTAGCATGAAGGTCAGTAAAGTAGCATGATGGTCAGTACAGTAACATAATGGTCAGTAACGTAACATGATGGTCAGTAAAGCAGCATGATGGTCAGTAATGCAGCATGATGGTCAGTAAAGTAGCATGATGGTCAGTAAAGCAGCATGATGGTCAGTAAAGTAGCATGATGGTCAGTAAGGTAAGATGGTCAGTAAAATAACATGATGGTCAGTAATATAGCATGATGGTCAGTAAAGTAGCATGATGGACAGTAAAGTAACATGATGGTCAGTAAAGTAACATGATAAAGTAACTTGATGGTCAGTAAAGTAACATGGTGTGTACATTGAAGAGTAGATTGTTGTAATAATATCGTATTCTGTTTCATGAGAGACACAATGTACTGGGCAACATATATTGAGATTAAGAAGACTTAGGAATTATATTATCGCAATGCCGGTAACAGTAAAGATTTCTATGATTCATTGAGTAAAAATGTGTAATAAATTTCTAACCTAACCTGTAAAACACACAAAAAGGGTAATTATTAACCTCTGGAGCTGAGGCGTTGAGGAAGATGTAATAATCATGTGCGTGAGATTCTACTGGCAGGTAAGGATCGTCATGGCCGACATCATCATGCCATATCCAGTCAATGTCGTCTGCCACCTCCTCCTGCTCAAACCCACATAAGCCAAGTGTGAATGAACAGGAAAGATCCTCCTCCCTAGGACATCTCGTGTCTGAGACCTGTAACGTTTAAAACTATGATAAAGATAAGACCATGATAAAGATAAGACCATGATGAAGATAAGACCATGATTAAGATAAAACCACGATAAAGATAAAACCATGATAAAGAAATTACTGAAAGTAAATTTATCTGAATTGTATATTACAGATTGAATCATGAATATTTTCGGCATACATGCTATACAGGAAGAAATGACTAGTATTATCCAACAGCGATTATTTTTAAAGAGGAATCTTCAATTCCAATCCATGTGTAGTCATATGATATACATTTATTTGGATGATATTAGTACGATACTTTCCTTCAAATCATCAATAGAGGCATCTCCATCTTGGCGGTCAGTTATCTCAGCTTCAATAGTGATTACAAACAGATCATCTATGGTCCCAGCTGGCACTTCTCTTTCTACCAAGACCCATACGTCTTGTAAGGGATAATCTCGACGCAAAAGCTCTACGACTTGCGGCCCATCTCTCGCCTGGGCGGAGAGTGATGACAATACATTAGCATAAAGAATACATTAATCTATCAATTCAGAACAAGATATTGGTAGATAGGTATAGCTTATCAATATCAGCTCTTCGTTTGCATCTAAAGCGAATTAACTTATGTATATCCAGAGTCAAACATTCCAGCTACTGAAGATCTGTATAACCCACGTTGCAAGTCCAACAACTACACTTGGGATATTTCATGACAAACTCCACTGTACGTGTTAGTTCAGTTATATGAAAGGCTCTTTACCTACGATAACATATAGGTGTCTGTGGAGTATGGACATGTACAGGAATTTTTACGGAGAGAGAGAGAGAGAGAGAGAGAGAGAGAGAGAGAGAGAGAGAGAGAGAGAGAGAGATAGATAGATAGATAGATAGATAGATAGATAGAGAGAGAGAGAGAGAGAGAGAGAGAGAGAGAGAGAGAGAGAGAGAGAGAGAGAGAGAGAGAGAGAGAGAGAGAACATATCGGTGGGACGAATCTTCAAAGTGATACTCGATGGAGGCAGGCAAATGGGATGTGCGAGGCTCCACGTCATGGAATTTGATGGGTTAAGCACTATGGAAGTCGCATAAGACTTACTGCGGGCTTCAGCCACACATGTGATATATATATATATATATATATATATATATATATATATATATATATATATATATATATATATATATATATATATCACAGTGTTTTGGGAGCAGCTGAATGAGTGTGTTATTGGTTTTGATGCACGAGACCAGGTTATAGTGTTGGGTGATTTGAATGCAAAGGTGAGTAATGTGGCAGTTGAGGGAATAATTGGTATACATGGGGTGTTCAGTGTTGTAAATGGAAATGGTGAAGAGCTTGTAGATTTATGTGCTGAAAAAGGACTGATGATTGGGAATACCTGGTTTAAAAAGCGAGATATACATAAGTATACTTATGTAAGTAGGAGAGATGGCCAGAGAGCGTTATTGGATTACGTGTTAATTGACAGGCGCGCGAAAGAGAGACTTTTGGATGTTAATGTGCTGAGAGGTGCAACTGGAGGGATGTCTGATCATTATCTTGTGGAGGCTAAGGTGAAGATTTGTATGGGTTTTCAGAAAAGAAGAGTGAATGTTGGGGTGAAGAGGGTGGTGAGAGTAAGTGAGCTTGGGAAGGAGACTTGTGTGAGGAAGTACCAGGAGAGACTGAGTACAGAATGGAAAAAGGTGAGAACAATGGAAGTAAGGGGAGTGGGGGAGGAATGGGATGTATTTAGGGAATCAGTGATGGATTGCGCAAAAGATGCTTGTGGCATGAGAAGAGTGGGAGGTGGGTTGATTAGAAAGGGTAGTGAGTGGTGGGATGAAGAAGTAAGAGTATTAGTGAAAGAGAAGAGAGAGGCATTTGGACGATTTTTGCAGGGAAAAAAATGAAATTGAGTGGGAGACGTATAAAAGAAAGAGACAGGAGGTCAAGAGAAAGGTGCAAGAGGTGAAAAAAAGGGCAAATGAGAGTTGGGGTGAGAGAGTATCATTAAATTTTAGGGAGAATAAAAAGATGTTCTGGAAGGAGGTAAATAAAGTGCGTAAGACAAGGGAGCAAATGGGAACTTCAGTGAAGGGCGCAAATGGGGAGGTGATAACAAGTAGTGGTGATGTGAGAAGGATATGGAGTGAGTATTTTGAAGGTTTGTTGAATGTGTTTGATGATAGAGTGGCAGATATAGGGTGTTTTGGTCGAGGTGGTGTGCAAAGTGCGAGGGTTAGGGAAAATGAGTTGGTAAACAGAGAAGAGGTAGCAAAAGCTTTGCGGAAGATGAAAGCCGGCAAGGCAGCAGGTTTGGATGGTATTGCAGTGGAATTTATTAAAAAAGGGGGTGACTGTATTGTTGACTGGTTGGTAAGGTTCTTTAATGTGTGTATGACTCATGGTGAGGTGCCTGAGGATTGGCGGAATGCGTGCATAGTGCCATTGTACAAAGGCAAAGGGGATAAGAGTGAGTGCTCAAATTACAGAGGTATAAGTTTGTTGAGTATTCCTGGCAAATTATATGGGAGGGTATTGATTGAGAGGGTGAAGGCATGTACAGAGCATCAGATTGGGGAAGAGCAGTGTGGTTTCAGAAGTGGTAGAGGATGTGTGGATCAGGTGTTTGCTTTGAAGAATGTATGTGAGAAATACTTAGAAAAGCAAATGGATTTGTATGTAGCATTTATGGATCTGGAGAAGGCATATGATAGAGTTGATAGAGATGCTCTGTGGAAGGTATTAAGAATATATGATGTGGGAGGCAAGTTGTTAGAAGCAGTGAAAAGTTTTTATCGAGGATGTAAGGCATGTGTACGTGTAGGAAGAGAGGAAAGTGATTGGTTCTCAGTGAATGTAGGTTTGCGGCAGGGGTGTGTGATGTCTCCATGGTTGTTTAATTTGTTTATGGATGGGGTTGTTAGGGAGGTGAATGCAAGAGTTTTGGAAAGAGGGGCAAGTATGAAGTCTGTTGGGGATGAGAGAGCTTGGGAAGTGAGTCAGTTGTTGTTCGCTGATGATACAGCGCTGGTGGCTGATTCATGTGAGAAACTGCAGAAACTGGTGACTGAGTTTGGTAAAGTGTGTGAAAGAAGAAAGTTAAGAGTAAATGTGAATAAGAGCAAGGTTATTAGGTACAGTAGGGTTGAGGGTCAATTCAATTGGGAGGTGAGTTTGAATGGAGAAAAACTGGAGGAAGTGAAGTGTTTTAGATATCTGGGAGTGGATCTGGCAGCGGATGGAACCATGGAAGCGGAAGTGCATCATAGGGTGGGGGAGGGGGCGAAAATTCTGGGAGCCTTGAAGAATGTGTGGAAGTCGAGAATATTATCTCGGGAGGCAAAAATGGGTATGTCTGAAGGAATAGTGGTTCCAACAATGTTGTATGGTTGCGAGGCGTGGACTATGGATAGAGTTGTGCGCAGGAGGATGGATGTGCTGGAAATGAGATGTTTGAGGACAATGTGTGGTGTGAGGTGGTTTGATCGAGTAAGTAACGTAAGGGTAAGAGAGATGTGTGGAAATAAAAAGAGCGTGGTTGAGAGAGCAGAAGAGGGTGTTTTTAAATGGTTTGGTCACATGGAGAGAATGAGTGAGGAGAGATTGACCAAGAGGATATATGTGTCGGAGGTGGAGGGAACGAGGAGAAGAGGGAGACCAAATTGGAGGTGGAAAGATGGAGTGAAAAAGATTTTGAGTGATCGGGGCCTGAACATGCAGGAGGGTGAAAGGAGGGCAAAGAATAGAGTGAATTGGAGCGATGTGGTATACCGGGGTTGACGTGCTGTCAGTGGATTGAATCAAGGCATGTGTATGGGGGTGGGTTGGGCAATTTCTTTCGTCTGTTTCCTTGCGCTACCTCGCAAACGCGGGAGACAGCGACAAAGCAAAAAAAGAAAAAAAAAAAAAATATATATATATACATATATATATATATATATATATATATATATATATATATATATATATATATATATATATATATATATATAGCGTTAAGAACAGAGGACTGGGCCTTTGTGGAATATCCTCACCTTGCCCCCCTCTGTTCCTTCTTTTGGAAAATTAAAAAAAAACGAGAGGGGAGGATTTCCAGCCTCCCGCTCCCTCCTCTTTTAGTCGCCTTCTACGACACGCAGGGAATACGTGGGAAGTACTCTTAATCCCCTATCCCCAGGGATAATATATATATATATATATATATATATATATATATATATATATATATATATATATATATATATATATATATATATATATATATTTTTTTTTTTTTTCCAAAAGAAGGAACAGAGAACGAGGCCAGGTGAGGATATTCCCTCAGAGGCCCAGTCCTCTGTTCTTAACGCTACCTTGCTAACGAATTTGAAAAAAAAAAAAAAAATATATATATATATATATATATATATATATATATATATATATATATATATATATATATATATATTATTAAATTTATTATTATATTTATTAAAAAAGGGGGTGACTGTATTGTTGACTGGTTGGTAAGGTTATCTAATGTATGTATGACTCATGGTTAGGTGCCTGAGGATTGGCGGAATGCGTGCATAGTGCCATTGTACAAAGGCAAAGGGGATAAGAGTGAGTGCTCAAATTACAGAGGTATAAGTTTGTTGAGTATTCCTGGGAAATTATATGGGAGGGTATTGATTGAGAGGGTGAAGGCATGTACAGAGCATCAGATTGGGGAAGAGCAGTGTGGTTTCAGAAGTGGTAGAGGATGTGTGGATCAGGTGTTTGCTTTGAAGAATGTATGTGAGAAATACTTAGAAAAGCAAATGGATTTGTATGTAGCATTTATGGATCTGGAGAAGGCATATGATAGAGTTGATAGAGATGCTCTGTGGAAGGTATTAAGAATATATGGTGTGGGAGGCAAGTTGTTAGAAGCAGTGAAAAGTTTTTATCGAGGATGTAAGGCATGTGTACGTGCAGGAAGAGAGGAAAGTGATTGGTTCTCAGTGAATGTAGGTGTGCGGCAGGGGTGTGTGATGTCTCCATGGTTGTTTAATTTGTTTATGGATGGGGTTGTTAGGGAGGTGAATGCAAGAGTTTTGGAAAGAGGGGCAAGTATGAAGTCTGTTGGGGATGAGAGAGCTTGGGAAGTGAGTCAGTTGTTGTTCGCTGATGATACAGCGCTGGTGGCTGATTCATATGAGAAACTGCAGAAGCTGGTGACTGAGTTTAGTAAAGTGTGTGAAAGAAGAAAGTTAAGAGTAAATGTGAATATGAGCAAGGTTATTAGGTACAGTAGGGTTGAGGGTCAAGTCAATTGGGAGGTGAGTTTGAATGGAGAAAAACTGGAGGAAGTGAAGTGTTTTAGATATCTGGGAGTGGATCTGGCAGCAGATGGAACCATGGAAGCGGAAGTGGATCATAGGGTGGGGGAGGGGGCGAAAATTCTGGGAGCCTTGAAGAATGTGTGGAAGTCGAGAACATTATTTCGGAAAACAAAAATGGTATGTTTGAAGGAATAGTGGTTCCAGCAATGTTGTATGGTTGCGAGGCGTGGGCTATGGATAGAGTTGTGCGCAGGAGGATGGATGTGCTGGAAATGAGATGTTTGAGGACAATGTGTGGTGTGAGGTGGTTTGATCGAGTAAGTAACGTAAGGGTAAGAGAGATGTGTGGAAATAAAAAGAGCGTGGTTGAGAGAGCAGAAGAGGGTGTTTTGAAATGGTTTGGGCACATGGAGAGAATAAGTGAGGAAAGATTGACCAAGAGGATATATGTGCCGGAAGTGGAGGGAACGAGGAGAAGAGGGAGACCAAATTGGAGGTGGAAAGATGGAGTGAAAAAGATTTTGTGTGATCGGGGCCTGAACATGCAGGAGGGTGAAAGGAGGGCAAGGAATAGAGTGAATTGGAGCGATGTGGTATACCGGGATTGACGTGCTGTCAGTGGATTGAATCAAGGCATGTGAAGCGTCTGGGGTAAACCATGGAAAGCTGTGTAGGTATGTATATTTGCGTGTGTGGACGTATGTATATACATGTGTATGGGGGTGGGTTGGGCCATTTCTTTCGTCTGTTTCCTTGCGCTACCTCGCAAACGCGGGAGACAGCGACAAAGCAAAAAAAAAAAAAAAATGTATATATATATATATATATATATATATATATATATATATATATATATATATATATATATATATATATATATACTTAGAAAAACAAATGGATTTGTATGTAGCATTTATGGATCTGGAGAAGGCATATGATAGAGTTGATAGAGATGCTCTGTGGAAGGTTTTAAGAATATATTGTGTAGGAGGCATGTTGTTAGAAGCAGTAAAAAGTTTTTATCGAGGATGTAAGGCATGTGTACGTTAGGAAGAGAGGAAAGTGATTGGTTCTCAGTGAATGTAGGTTTGCGGCAGGGGTGTGTGATGTCTCTATGGTTGTTTAATTTGTTTATGGATGGGGTTGTTAGGGAGGTGAATGCAAGAGTTTTGGAAAGAGGTGCAAGTATGCAGTGTGTTGTGGATGAGAGAGCTTGGGAAGTGAGTCAGTTGTTGTTCGCTGATGATACAGCGCTGGTGGCTGATTCATGTAAGAAACTGCAGATGCTGGTGACTGAGTTTGGTAAAGTGTGTGAAAGAAGAAAGTTAAGAGTAAATGTGAATATGAGCAAGGTTATTAGGTACAGTAGGGTTGAGGGTCAAGTCAATTGGGAGGTGAGTTTGAATGGAGAAAAACTGGAGGAAGTAAAGTGTTTTAGATATCTGGGAGTGGAACTGGCAGCGGATGGAACCATGGAAGCGGAAGTGAGTCATAGGGTGGGGGAGGGGGCGAAAATTCTGAGAGCCTTGAAGAATGTTTGGAAGTCGAGAACATTATCTCGGAAAGCAAAAATGGGTATGTTTGAAGGAATAGTGGTTCCAACAATGTTGTATGGTTGCGAGGCGTGGGCTATGGATAGAGTTGTGAGCAGGAGGATGGATGTGCTGGAAATGAGATGTTTGAGGACAATGTGTGGTGTGAGGTGGTTTGATCGAGTAAGTAACGTAAGGGTAAGAGAGATGTGTGGAAATAAAAAGAGCGTGGTTGAGAGAGCAGAAGAGGGTGTTTTTAAATGGTTTGGTCACATGGAGAGAATGAGTGAGGAGAGATTGACCAAGAGGATATATGTGTCGGAGGTGGAGGGAACGAGGAGAAGAGGGAGACCAAATTGGAGGTGGAAAGATGGAGTGAAAAAGATTTTGAGTGATCGGGGCCTGAACATGCAGGAGGGTGAAAGGAGTGCAAAGAATAGAGTGAATTGGAGCGATGTGGTATACCGGGGTTGACGTGCTGTCAGTGGATTGAATCAAGGCATGTGTATGGGGGTGGGTTGGGCAATTTCTTTCGTCTGTTTCCTTGCGCTACCTCGCAAACGCGGGAGACAGCGACAAAGCAAAAAAAGAAAAAAAAAAAAAATATATATATATACATATATATATATATATATATATATATATATATATATATATATATATATATATATATATATATATATATAGCGTTAAGAACAGAGGACTGGGCCTTTGTGGAATATCCTCACCTTGCCCCCCTCTGTTCCTTCTTTTGGAAAATTAAAAAAAAACGAGAGGGGAGGATTTCCAGCCTCCCGCTCCCTCCTCTTTTAGTCGCCTTCTACGACACGCAGGGAATACGTGGGAAGTACTCTTAATCCCTATCCCCAGGGATAATATATATATATATATATATATATATATATATATATATATATATATATATATATATATATATATATATATATATGTATATATATATATATATATATATATATATATATATATATATATATATATATATATATATATATATATATATTTTTTTTTTTCCAAAAGAAGGAACAGAGAACGAGGCCAGGTGAGGATATTCCCTCAGAGGCCCAGTCCTCTGTTCTTAACGCTACCTTGCTAACGAATTTGAAAAAAAAAAAAAAATATATATATATATATATATATATATATATATATATATATATATATATATATATATATATATATTATTAAATTTATTATTATATTTATTAAAAAAGGGGGTGACTGTATTGTTGACTGGTTGGTAAGGTTATCTAATGTATGTATGACTCATGGTTAGGTGCCTGAGGATTGGCGGAATGCGTGCATAGTGCCATTGTACAAAGGCAAAGGGGATAAGAGTGAGTGCTCAAATTACAGAGGTATAAGTTTGTTGAGTATTCCTGGGAAATTATATGGGAGGGTATTGATTGAGAGGGTGAAGGCATGTACAGAGCATCAGATTGGGGAAGAGCAGTGTGGTTTCAGAAGTGGTAGAGGATGTGTGGATCAGGTGTTTGCTTTGAAGAATGTATGTGAGAAATACTTAGAAAAGCAAATGGATTTGTATGTAGCATTTATGGATCTGGAGAAGGCATATGATAGAGTTGATAGAGATGCTCTGTGGAAGGTATTAAGAATATATGGTGTGGGAGGCAAGTTGTTAGAAGCAGTGAAAAGTTTTTATCGAGGATGTAAGGCATGTGTACGTGCAGGAAGAGAGGAAAGTGATTGGTTCTCAGTGAATGTAGGTGTGCGGCAGGGGTGTGTGATGTCTCCATGGTTGTTTAATTTGTTTATGGATGGGGTTGTTAGGGAGGTGAATGCAAGAGTTTTGGAAAGAGGGGCAAGTATGAAGTCTGTTGGGGATGAGAGAGCTTGGGAAGTGAGTCAGTTGTTGTTCGCTGATGATACAGCGCTGGTGGCTGATTCATATGAGAAACTGCAGAAGCTGGTGACTGAGTTTAGTAAAGTGTGTGAAAGAAGAAAGTTAAGAGTAAATGTGAATATGAGCAAGGTTATTAGGTACAGTAGGGTTGAGGGTCAAGTCAATTGGGAGGTGAGTTTGAATGGAGAAAAACTGGAGGAAGTGAAGTGTTTTAGATATCTGGGAGTGGATCTGGCAGCAGATGGAACCATGGAAGCGGAAGTGGATCATAGGGTGGGGGAGGGGGCGAAAATTCTGGGAGCCTTGAAGAATGTGTGGAAGTCGAGAACATTATTTCGGAAAACAAAAATGGTATGTTTGAAGGAATAGTGGTTCCAGCAATGTTGTATGGTTGCGAGGCGTGGGCTATGGATAGAGTTGTGCGCAGGAGGATGGATGTGCTGGAAATGAGATGTTTGAGGACAATGTGTGGTGTGAGGTGGTTTGATCGAGTAAGTAACGTAAGGGTAAGAGAGATGTGTGGAAATAAAAAGAGCGTGGTTGAGAGAGCAGAAGAGGGTGTTTTGAAATGGTTTGGGCACATGGAGAGAATAAGTGAGGAAAGATTGACCAAGAGGATATATGTGCCGGAAGTGGAGGGAACGAGGAGAAGAGGGAGACCAAATTGGAGGTGGAAAGATGGAGTGAAAAAGATTTTGTGTGATCGGGGCCTGAACATGCAGGAGGGTGAAAGGAGGGCAAGGAATAGAGTGAATTGGAGCGATGTGGTATACCGGGATTGACGTGCTGTCAGTGGATTGAATCAAGGCATGTGAAGCGTCTGGGGTAAACCATGGAAAGCTGTGTAGGTATGTATATTTGCGTGTGTGGACGTATGTATATACATGTGTATGGGGGTGGGTTGGGCCATTTCTTTCGTCTGTTTCCTTGCGCTACCTCGCAAACGCGGGAGACAGCGACAAAGCAAAAAAAAAAAAAAAATGTATATATATATATATATATATATATATATATATATATATATATATATATATATATATATATATATATATACTTAGAAAAACAAATGGATTTGTATGTAGCATTTATGGATCTGGAGAAGGCATATGATAGAGTTGATAGAGATGCTCTGTGGAAGGTTTTAAGAATATATTGTGTAGGAGGCATGTTGTTAGAAGCAGTAAAAAGTTTTTATCGAGGATGTAAGGCATGTGTACGTTAGGAAGAGAGGAAAGTGATTGGTTCTCAGTGAATGTAGGTTTGCGGCAGGGGTGTGTGATGTCTCTATGGTTGTTTAATTTGTTTATGGATGGGGTTGTTAGGGAGGTGAATGCAAGAGTTTTGGAAAGAGGTGCAAGTATGCAGTGTGTTGTGGATGAGAGAGCTTGGGAAGTGAGTCAGTTGTTGTTCGCTGATGATACAGCGCTGGTGGCTGATTCATGTAAGAAACTGCAGATGCTGGTGACTGAGTTTGGTAAAGTGTGTGAAAGAAGAAAGTTAAGAGTAAATGTGAATATGAGCAAGGTTATTAGGTACAGTAGGGTTGAGGGTCAAGTCAATTGGGAGGTGAGTTTGAATGGAGAAAAACTGGAGGAAGTAAAGTGTTTTAGATATCTGGGAGTGGAACTGGCAGCGGATGGAACCATGGAAGCGGAAGTGAGTCATAGGGTGGGGGAGGGGGCGAAAATTCTGAGAGCCTTGAAGAATGTTTGGAAGTCGAGAACATTATCTCGGAAAGCAAAAATGGGTATGTTTGAAGGAATAGTGGTTCCAACAATGTTGTATGGTTGCGAGGCGTGGGCTATGGATAGAGTTGTGAGCAGGAGGGTGGATGTGCTGGAAATGAGATGTTTGAGGACAATATGTGGTGTGAGGTGGTTTGATCGAGTAAGTAATGTAAGGGTAAGAGAGATACGTGGAAATAAAAAGAGTGTGGTTGAGAGAGCAGAAGAGGGTGTTTTGAAATGGTTTGGTCACATGGAGAGAATGAGTGAGGAAAGATCGACAAAGAGGATATATGTGTCAGAGGTGGAGGGAACGAGGAGAAGTGGGAGACCAAATTTTAGGTGGAAAGATGGAGTGAAAAAGATTTTGAGTGATCGGGGCCTGAACATGCAGGAGGGTGAAAGGCGTGCAAGGAATAGAGTGAATTGGACCGGGGTCGACGTGCTGTCAATGGATTGAACCAGGGCATGTGAAGCGTCTGGGGTAAACCATGGAAAGTTGTGTGGGGCCTGGATGTGGAAAGGGAGCTGTGGTTTCGGTGCATTATTACATGACAGCTAGAGGCTGAGTGTGAACGAATGGGGCCTTTGGTGTCTTTTCCTAGCGCTACCTCGCACACATGAGGGGGGAGGGGGTTGCTATTCCATGTGTGGCGGGGTGGCGATGGGAACAAATAAAGCCAGACAGTATGAATTATGTACATGTGTATATATGTATATGTCTGTGTGTGTATATATGTGTACATTGAGATGTATAGGTATGTATATTTGCGTGTGTGGACGTGTATGTATATACATGTGTATGTGGGCGGGTTGGGCCATTCTTTCGTCTGTTTCCTTGCGCTACCTCGCTAACGCGGGAGACAGCGACAAAGCAAAATATATAAATATATATATATATATATATATATATATATATATATATATATATATATATATATATATATGAACAAAAAATCATGTGATATTTTCTAATTTTCCAGGCGGGTGTGTGTATGTGTGTGTGTGTGTGTCTGTGTGTGTAGGTAGGTGGGTGGTTGGGTGGGGGTGGGGGGTTTTCCCTGCGGCATCTCACTGTGTGAGGAGAAGTAAGGTTTTCTTAGCAAGTACATATGAGGGACAAGCAAGTTTTGATAAACCTGAAAAGATGAATCTGTTATAAGGGAAACAATAAAGAATAGAACAGCATTCCTTGAAGGTTGAGTGAAATTTGAACTAAGATACATCATTATGTATTTTCTCCAGTAGTCGACTTGGCATGGGCAAAATCCTGCCCCAGTCATGGTCATGATGTAACAGCGTGAGAAATGATGATGATGATGGAAGATTAATGTGAGTTCCTCAGGTGTTTGTAGACACGATGCTTCAAAATAGAAAATATATAGTTAGAGTGAAAGATAAAAGATATACGTAGTTAGAGTGAAAGACAAAATATATAGCTATAGTGCAAGACGAAAGATATAGTTAGAGTGCAAGACAATAGATATAGTTAGAGTGCAAGACAAAAGACATAGTTAGAGTGAAAGATAAAAGGTGGAAGAGAATTCCAAAGCGGCGCTGTGTGATGGAAGAAGGCGGCATCAATAGAGGTTAATCTTCCGTGTGTTTGGCATCTACATAGAAGCTAAGGGAAGAAGCAGCCAAACACGTGGCGTGGACCCAAGTCAAAGAAACGCGAAAAACAGCTCACGGAAACAGCGGCAGAGATGATACCTGTAGAACAGAGGGAAGAAAGGAACCACCACGGCAGATGGAGAGGGATGTGTGAAAAGAAGAGATAGCAATAAAGCTGATGAAGAGGTAGGCTTTTAATTTCATTCTGGCTAAGATAGACACACGTAAAAGAAAAGTAATCCCGGATGTGCAAGCAGCACTCTATCTGGACGATGTAAGCCCATGTAGATATGGAGTAGTTGCTCACAAGAACTGCTGTGTCTCTATAACACTTTACACTTTTGAAAACAGAAATTTCCAAGTTCATAATGTGGGATCTTTAATGCAGAGTGGATGATATGGTCATAAACAAAGTTCTTATGTTTGCACGGTTGTTGGTGCAGTTATGAAAATAAACAAAATAGACGAGTGAGAATTAAATAGATATAAGTGAAGAAACTGCTGCTTTGAAATGGTGAATTTGATCCAAGTTCTACTTCACCATTCTGTAATGTTACACAGGTCCGGATCATAAAGGAAAGCGTGTTCATAGCGAGAAAAAGAGACTATCAGAATGAGGAGCGAAGGGAAAGTGATGGAGTATGAAAAGTTGAATCCTCAACATAAGAGTGCAAAGGATTAGAAGAAAAACAAAACCATTTACGAAGAGAATAAAGAGTTTAAGCGATAGGACAGGATCCTGAGGGACACCAAAGTTGACAGGGTAAGAAGGAGATGTCGCTTCATCGTGAACTACCGCAATCGAACGGAAAGAAATTCATATATTCAAGTTTTGTAAACAAAACTTGTGCACTTTCGAAAACTTCAATGAAGTCGAGGACCACAACAAAAGAATCTCCAAAATCTCTGAGAGGAGGACCAGACGTAAATAACATAGGAAAGATCACCTGTAGGCTTTACTCTGCGAAAGCCATATCGGTGATCTAGGAGACGGGAATGAGGTTTTGAGTTTTTAAGATCGTGGGAATTAAGGAGAGCTTTAGAGACGTTACAGACAGGAGAAATGAGGGCAATAGTGCGATGGTTTAAAGGATTAAAACGGCTGACAATCGTTCGTAGGGATGGACTGTACCAAGGTATGTTTTCAAGAAGAAGGAAAACTTAGATGTTTTGAGAGAGACGAAATAGAAATGCAAGGATCAGATGTAGCTCAAAGGTACACTGTTTCAGAACAATGGGAATTATGCTATCTGGTCCATACGCCACATGTACAAGGGAAATAGAAGCGAGGGCACAGGTTCAGTCGGGGAAGGTGGGGAAGAGAGAGTGGCTGTGTAATCATTTCAAACTTAATTAGAGGAAAACAAGACGTTAAAAAGAGCGGGGTTTATCATTGGAATAATCACCTATCAATTTACCAGGCCCGGAAAGAGAACAAAAGTTGAATTACAGACAAGTAGGACATATATCTTATTAAAATGCAAAATCAGGAATCCTAAAAAGTACAATAAGGTCAGATCTGCGTGCTTATTACCTCAGCATGAACGACAACAGGTGGAGGGGCGTCACCCACATGATGCAAAAAGAATGTGAGACAGTAGTCAAGGGTGGGCTGTAACACTGGCGTTTTTAATCGTGCTATTACTTCAGCCTCCCTCCCTCCATCATCTTCTTGTCGTAAGGCAGCAATGTAGTGACCAGAAACTGGTGGGATTAATTACTTGTTGTCATACATGCACTGTGAATTTCCTTTATATTACATCTGGACAATATTCACCTATAGTCAGTGTACATGCTTACTGGGCCATTCCCCATTTTCAGAAACCAATGTGAATAACATTATAACGCAAAACTGTGTTAACCATACATAATCTTCACATCATAGAATAAGATAAAAAACAATATACAGTATAAAATCAAGAATCCCACGTGTCATCACATGCAATCATCACCTTAAATCCCCACAGAAGTAAAGCTATACGTGAAAGGAATGAGGCAACCAGTAGCAGACAGGACAATCCAGGAGACAAAGGAAAATAAGTGAGCACGAAGACTAGGTAAATAAAGGAAAATGAAATATGAACCTACAAACTTTAAGACAACTTATGTTTTAGAATAACTGTCAGAACACAAACTGTGGTGAAGATGTGATTCCGTTCCAGGCATGCGCTACACCTTAATGAAGGAAGGGACGCTACAAGAGGGACCTAAATTCATGTGACGACCTAACACGTTAAATATCGTAAAGGTTCTAACATACTGTTGTGAGAAGTGTGGTCAGCTACTGGGTGACTGGATGAAGGGGGATCGGAGGCATCCACTTGTACCCAGGTTCCTACGTTGTCACCCACATCCTGCTGGAAGCTACATAAAGGGTGGCTGACATTCTCGAAGTTGCATTCAGCAACTGCATTCACAATGGGAGGTGCTGGTGTGGTGAGCGGTGGCACGGTAGGTCGTGGACGGGAGACTGCATCTTCAGGTTTCACTGCAATGATAAGTCTAATGATCAACTTCACAAGTATAGTGAATAAATCAATGAACATAAAATATATAGTATTTCTGAAATAACTGCTTAACATGTACATGTATTAAGATTTTCTTATATCTTCATCGAATCTGTTCTGTTACAATGATAAGCAAGCATTATTAAAGGTAATGCTCTGCATGACATTATCATAACTATAAAATCACTCATGAAGTAATTATCCAATAATGTCCAAAGATTAAAGAAAAATACCAGAAAATAGCATAGTTTCTATAGGGTTGCATTTATTTTGCAACAGCTTAATTCAGTAAAATGTAACCTCGAAAAGGAAATATGAAAAACATTTGTTAGATTGCATCTTAGTTCAGTAATGAAAAATATAAATGTTCTGTATCTTACTGTTACAATAGTCGATGCCTTCCAAGACGGGATGTCTGAATGCAATGAAACCTTCTTGACCATCCCAGGTTTCAGCCTGAATCACCAGCAGAAAGTTCTCTGGAGGATCCTGTCATGGAATAAACTTTAATGGCCACCACTAGGACGGAAATCCTATATCTTACAGACACTATGAACATTAGATTTTATTGACCCTAAAAGTGCTTTTCTTTATTGCCCTACACCAAACATTTTGTATGTGTCGTCCATGAATGGTTTTGAGGTAAACCACAGGTAATTCACAGGTAAAGATAAACCCCAGTTCCAGGTAATCTACAAGTAAAGGTAATTCAAGGTAAAGAAAAACCCAAGTTAAAGGTACTCTACAGATAATGGTAAATCATAGGTAGTAGTAATCCACACATAAAGGTAAACCACAGGTAAAGACAATTCATAGGTAAAGGTAATCCACAGGTAAAGATAAAGCACCGGTAAGGGTAATCCACAGGTAAATTTGAATTACAAATACATGTAAACCATAGGGAAAGGCAATCCAAGGTAAAGATAAACCACAGGCAAAGGTAATGCACAAGTAAAGATAAACCACAGGCAAAGGCAATGCACAAGTAAAGATAAACCACAGGCAAAGGTAATGCACAAGTAAAGATAAACCACAGTTAAAGGTAAACTACAGGTAAAGTAATCAACAGCTGAAGATAATCCACAGGTAAAGGTAATCCATAGTTGAAGCCTCGATCACCTCATCAACATAAACAAAGGATATCATAACATTGTAGTTAGGTTGCCATGTTACGAGAACAATACTTCTACATAAAATTTGTTTCAGTAAGGCTGACGCATCTTAATGAAAGTATAGCAATGGAAGCACACGTGCTGGGCAGCACGGCAGCATGCTCGTGTCTGGCATCATACGTGTCCCTGGCAACGCTCTTGTGCCTTATGCTTAACTGTGTGACTGTAATGCTGTATAAGATCCATAATTATCTTTCATCCTCACTGAAAACCTAAATGAATCAACGTATATTGTGTTACCTTACACAGTTAACTATATACTAACAGCTGTTCGTCACTACACTCGACTTGTTCCAATCAGAACTCGTATAGACAGATACAAGAACAGTCTTACATCTACAACTGCAAACTTCATAAACAATCCATGAACAAGTGAACATTTATGAATATGAACAGCTTGATTTTGTTTGTTAGGCTGTGTAGTGTGTTAGCTACTGTATCATTGTAAATATTCATCACTTTATGTTCACCCAAGTGAATAATGTATAAACCATACTATTTACTCTGTAAACATCCCTATATATCTGCCAATCTGACTATCTAGATGTACCTCACTCATGTGCTTGTCCAGTGTGTGGAAATATCCAGCCCATCTTGATCCTAAGCTCTCAAAGCATTGGTTAACTAGTAACTTTCATGGCTTCCCAGTTCTGTAATAATACCTCAGCTGCGTGTTTTCAGGCGAATGACTGCCTGAGTCCAGTAAAACGTTATCTATATATTTATTTATTTTGATAATCATTTACTGTTTGAACATCAATCATTTTAAACCTTTTAATCAGATTGCAACTTGTTAGTTTAAGTCGTATTCATTAAGACTCGCCGGCCAATCAAACTTGAATATTAAGGTTATCGTATCAGACTAAAGCTCCTATTCACCCTCTCATAATTCAATCGTGCTTTACTCGATCTATTATCTACCAGCCTCACAACGGAAACTTCTCTTATGTGATGAAATGCATCCAATCGAAAAGAAATCGGTCAAAATCTTTTGGTCTCCCTTTCTCCTCGTTCCCTCCACATCTTACATATATATTCTCTTGGTCAATCTTTCCTCACTCATTATCTCAATATATCCAAACTATTTCAACTCATCCTGTTCTACTCTCTCAACCACACTCTTTTTATTACCACACATCTCTCTTACCTTATCATAACTTCCTCGAGCAAACCATATATTGTCCTTAAATATATCATATCAAGCACATCTACCCCGTCCACACAGTCTTATCCATAGCCCATGCTTAGCAATCATATAATATTCTCGGGTTTACTATTCCTTCAAACATATCCGTCTTTGCCCTCCCTGAAAACGTTCTTTTTTTCACACTCTCTTCATCGCAACCAGAACCTTGGCTCCCTCCCCCATGCTATGACTCTATTCCGCCCCCGTGATTTCATTTCCTGCCGTCTCCACTCCTAGATATCTAAAACACTTAACTTCCTCCAATTTTTCTCCATTCAAACTCATGTCCCAACTAACCTGTCCCTTATTCACGCTGAACCTAATAACTGCTTTTATTCACATTCAGTCTTAACTTTCTCCGTTCACATGCTCCTTTCACATACCATCCAAGCGCCTTTCACTAGCGACTTTGCTTTTTCATCCCACCACTCAATGCCCTTTCTAGTCTGCCCACAACTCACCTTTCGCATGCTTTCATGCACATGCCATCACTGCTTCTCTATGAACTTCCCGTTCCTCACGTCCTCCGCTCTCTTCTTTTACTCTAAATCTCTCCTAGTATTTCTTCACACGTCTTTTTTCCAAGCTCACTTACTCTCACAACTCTCTTCTTCCCAACGTCGTTTCTTCTTTTACGAAAGCCTCTACAAATCTTCACCTTCACCTCTATAAGATAGTGGTAAGAAATTCCACCAGCTGCTCCTCTTTGCAGATTTGCATCTAAAGTTCTCTATTTTACACGCCTACCAATTGATATATAATCTAATAATGCCCGCTGACCATCTCTCCTACTCACATATATGTACTTGTGTATATCCATCTTTTTAAACCAGGTATTTCCATTCACCTTTTCTTTTTCACAAGCTTTTACCATTACCATTCAGAACTGTGAATACCCCATACACTCCAGTTATACCCTCAACTGCTACATTACTTACCTTCGCGCATAATTCATCCGTCACTAATACTCGGTTTCTATTATCAAAACTGCTGACAAACTCACTCAGCTGCTCCCAAAGCACTTGCCTCTAAACATCTTTCTTCTCATGGCCAGGTGCATAAGCACTAATGATCACCCATATCTCGCCATCCACTTTCACTTTTATCAACATCAATCTAGAATTTATTTCCTTGCACTCTGTCACGCACTCCTACAACTCTTGTTTTAGGAACATGTTTCGTTCTCAACCATACTACCTATCTCTTCTTTCTTTTCATCTTGGTCACATCCACACTCATTCAGACACCCGAGTCTGAGCCATCAAGGAGGATGAGTAATGCCCACCTGGCTCCTTCGTTTGTTTCCTCTCAGTGAAATATTAATAAATACCCCCCCCCCCCCCCCCTCCCTCCGCTTCCGCCTACTCTAGTCGCCTTCTATACGCAGGGAATTTTGCCTTGCCTATTTCATAGTCAACGTTGTCTTTTTTCCTCTTTGATGATTTATGACGTTGGAGGAGATTTAGGTAGACATTATATCAAATTTCAACTTATTTCATCTGGGTTTTCAAGGTCAATACTCTGGTCAAGTTTATCGCACATGCCAGATTAGTGCAACACAGTGTAAGCAATTTATGATATTGACGATATGATACATGCATGATAATCTTATACGCCTATCATGCCAACACCATTAATGCAGAACCTCCCACCTACCGGGATTATGACCCTCTGATTCCTTGAGTCTACTCGGGCCCACCTTTCATCTCCCTATATTGATGTCTTGTACCCACTCTCCCCTCTGTGCTTGCCTTCACATACCCCTGTCCACGTACCTTTCATTGCTATGTATATGTGCACTTAGACTAGTAAATTGAAATTAGGTTTAAGGTATCGCTCAGATGCAGTGCAGTTGTCATCATCAGAAGACAGTATGACAACCCGGCTAGTGTAACCTAAGTCTGTAATACGGTTAGAGATACTCACCAGGATGGGCACTTCACCTTCATGCCATAACGGGTCTGCATGCTGACAGCTGATTGGGAGTTGCCATATGATAGTTTCATTAGTTTGTGTTATATCTTGCATCAGCACTGACAGCACCCCTGCATGCTCGCAACAAGCCTTCACACAAAATAACTCCAGATAAGTTTAGTAGAATCAAAACTTCATTGGAAAAATATAATGGATGCATAGTGCACTGAAGAACTTATCAAAGCTTCAAAAATAACATTTCAGTTCATTGTTTCTAGTGAAATAATGCCACTTAGATAACCATGCAACTCATACTTACCGAAAAAGTAAAGAAGAAGCACAGATTTCTGTCAAGTGTACTTCTAAGTAAAGTAGGGCTTGTAAGCCGAGCCTTAGATCCTGGGAAGTGATGAGGTCCAGTCTCAAAGATGGAGTAGAATACTGGGGATGAAAATGAAAGTAAAGATTACTCAAGGAGGCATGGGAGGTTTGATCTGGACTTTAAGTAAATCAAATACTTCATCAGTTTTGACTATATCTCTTATCAAGGTACAAGAAGTTCACTAATTATGCCCATGACTCAGTAGAATTTTCTTCACAATAAAGGTTTTGGTGTTTATGTAAAGTATTTTTAGGACTTTAGGTTCATAGCATAACGTCCTACATTTATCCTGCTACTCTATGGCTTGGTTCCACCTCACTATTTGCAGGCTACCTATCCATGGTTTCAAATTATTTTCGCCTACTGTAAAAGTTCCATTTTCCCTTGGTATATTAGTTGATGCATCTGTAATGTACTGCTGAGTTACCGCTACGTATATCGTGGCCTCTTTTCTCACCTTTCCGCAATCTGTACTTCTCAGGGAGGAAGAAGTTAGACTGTTCTTCAATGTAGTATCTCTAAACATCATCATCATACTCATGAACTATACACTTAGCGTTTCATACATTATTTGTTGCCCTAGTCATGAGATTGATGCTGGAGCTAAAATGGCTACTGCATTACAATTTGTCCTTAATATGCTACAAATTTTCCATGAGCTGGAAAATATGTAAAGAAAAAACATTATCAAAAAATGCAATTACACATCCATAAAATGTGTACTAACATACCATTCTCAGCAGCATCGCTTGGTGGCCCATTAAATCTATGTTGACTGAAGCCATCAGACACAAACCACTGTAGACCAGTGTTGCTGTTTGTCCAGTAACAGGAATCATCATTATCAAAGTTACACTGTAGTGAAGTTCCCCGGGGACAAGTTTCTTGCGTCAGTGTCAGATCATCCAGAGATATAACAGTTCCTGCATCCGGGCCTACCTCTCCTGTGAACACCACCTGCAATAACAATAGGTACTGTACTAATGAGGTGTGATAGATGATGGTTAGAGTTAGGGTTTAAGTGTCTGGGACAAATGGCTAACCATCTGCACTTCTCTTAACCAGAGCACTTCTTTTAACACTGCTCATGTGAGACTTGCAAGAAAAAATGAAATTATGCATAAATATGGTTATGAGCCTCTAGACCTGTGACAACCTCTGGGGACCCTGAGGGGCTCGAGCAGTGGTCATATACACGACCAATGAAGTCATCCAATGGAAATGAAAATCAATAAAGATTGGGACATAAAGAGTAAAGTTCTAATTATGTGTACTACCTTGCAAGGGACAAATTGCATTATTTATGAAACAGAAGGGACTCTAACTAGAGTATACAGGAACATTCTCCATTTAGGGAATTTTGATCAACAGGATATGGACCAAAAATCGCAAACAAAGATTCACCAAAAGTAAGAGAACTAAATTACATGGAGAGAACAGAACTCTGGAATTACCAGCAGTGGCAGAGGAAAGAAAACTGGTGAATATATATATATATATATATATATATATATATATATATATATATATATATATATATATATATATATATATATATATATATATATATATATATCGTCCAAATGCCTATCTCTTCTCTTTCACTAGTAATCTTACGTCTTCATCGCACCACTCACTACCCTTTCTAATCAAACCACCTCCCACTCTTCTCATGCCAAAAGCATCTTTTGCGCAATCCATCACTGATTCCCTAAATACATCCCATTCCTCCCCCACTCCCCTTACTTCCATTGTTCTCACCTTTTTCCATTCTGTACTCAGTCTCTCCTGGTACTTCCTCACACGAGTCTCCTTCCCAAGCTCACTTACTCTCACCACCCTCTTCACCCCAACATTCACTCTTCTTTTCTGAAAACCCATATAAATCTTCACCTTAGCCTCCACAAGATAATGATCAGACATCCCTCCAGTTGCACCTCTCAGCACATTAACATCCAAAAGTCTCTCTTTCGCGCGCCTGTCAATTAACACGTAATCCAATAACGCTCTCCGGCCATCTCTCCTACTTACATACGTATACTTATGTATATCTCGCTTTTTAAACCAGGTATTCCCAATCACCAGTCCTTTTTCAGCACATAAATCTACAAGCTCTTCACCAGGTCTAGAGGCTCATAACCATATCTATGCAGGGAAAAAATGCAATTGAGTGGGAGATGTATAAAAGAAAGAGACAGGAGGTCAAGAGAAAGGTGCAAGAGGTGAAAAAGAGGGCAAATGAGAGTTGGGGTGAGAGAGTATCATTAAATCTTAGGGAGAATAAAAAGATGTCTTGGAAGGAGGTATATAAAGTGCGTAAGACAAGGGAGCGAATGGGAACTTCAGTGAAGGGCGCAAATGGAGAGGTGATAACAAATAGTGGTGATGTGAGAAGGAGATGGAGTGAGTATTTTGAAGGTTTGTTGAATGTATTTGATGATAAGAGTGGCAGATATACGGCGTTTTGGTCGAGGTGGTGTGCAAAGTGAGAGGGTTAGGGAAAATGATTTGGTAAACAGAGAAGAGGTAGTAAAAGCTTTGCGGAAGATGAAAGCCGGCAAGGCAGCAAGTTTGGATGGTATTGCAGTGGAATTTATTAAAAAAGGGGGTGACTGTATTATTGACTGGTTGGTAAGGTTATTTATGTATGTATGACTCATGGTGAGGTGCCTGAGGATTGGCGGAATGCTTGCATAGTGCCATTGTACAAAGGCAAAGGAGATAAGAGTGAGTGCTCAAATTACAGAGGTATAAGTTTGTTGAGTATTCCTGGTAAATTATATGGGAGGGTATTGATTGAGAGGGTGAAGGCATGTACAGAGCATCAGATTGGGGAAGAGCAGTGTGGTTTCAGAAGTAGTAGAGGATGTGTGAATCAGGTGTTTGCTTTGAAGAATGTATGTGAGAAATACTTAGAAAAGCAAATGGATTTGTATGTAGCATTTATGGATCTGGAGAATGCATATGATAGAGTTGATAGAGATGCTCTGTGGAAGGTACTAAGAATATATGGTGTGGGAGGCAAGTTGTTAGAAGTAGTGAAAAGTTTTTATCGAGGATGTAAGGCATGTGTACGTGTAGGAAGAGAGGAAAGTGATTGGTCCTCAGTGAATGTAGGTTTGCGGCAGGGGTGTGTGAAGTCTCCATGGTTGTTTAATTTGTTTATGGATGGGGTTGTTAGGGATGTGAATAAAAGAGTTTTGGAAAGAGGGGCAAGTATGCAGTCTGTTGTGGATGAGAGAGTTTGGGAAGTGAGTCAGTTGTTGTTCGCTGATGATACAGCGCTGGTGGCTGATTCATGCGAGAAACTGCAGAAGCTGGTGACTGAGTTTGGTAAAGAGTGTGAAAGAAGAAAGTTAAGAGTGAATAAGAACACCCTCCTCTGCACAACTCTATCCATAGCCCACGCCTCACAACCATATAACATTGTTGGAACCACTATTCCTTCAATCATACCCATTTTTGCTTTCCGAGATAATGTTCTCGACTTCAACACCTTCTTCAACGCTCCCAGAATTTTCGCCCCCTCCCCCACCCTATGATTCACTTACACTTGCATGGTCACATCTGCTGCCAAATCCACTCCCAGATATCTAAAGCACTTTACTTCCTCCAGTTTCTCTTCATTCAAACTTACCTCCCAATTGATTTGACCCTCAACACTACTGTACCTAATGACCTTGCTCTTATTCACATTTACTCTCAGCTTCCTTCTTTCACACACTTTACCAATTTTAGTCACCATCTTCTGCAGTTTTTCACATGAATCAGCCAACAGCGCTGTATCATCAGCGAACAACAACTGACTCACTTCCCAAGCTCTCTCATCCACAACAGACTGCATATTTGTCCCTCTCTCCAAAACTATTGCATTCACCTCCCTAGCAACACCATCCATAAACAAATTAAACAACCATGGAAACATCACACACCCCTGCCGCATACCTACATCCACTGAGAACGAATCACTTTCCTCTCTTCCTACACGTACACATGCCTTACATCCTCGATAAAAACTTTTCACTGCTTCTAACAACTTGCCTCACACACCATATATTCTTAATACCTTCCACAGAGCATCTTTATCAATTCTGTCATATGCCTTCTCCAGATCCATAAATGCTACATACAAATCCATTTGCTTTTCTAAGTATTTCTCACATACATTCTTCAAAGCAAACACCTGATCCACACACCCTCTACTACTTCTGAAACCACACTGCTCTTCCCCAATCTGATGCTCTGTACATGCCTTCACCCTCTCAATCAATACCCTCCCATGTCATTTCCCAGGAATACTCAACAAACTTATACCACTGTAATTTGAGCACTCATTTTCATCCCCTTTGACTTTGTACAATGGCACTATGCAAGCATCACGCCAATCCTCAGGCACCTCACCATGAGTCATACATACATTAGATAACCTTACCAACCAGTCAACAATACAGTCACACCCTTTCTTAATAAATTCCACTGCAGTACCATCCAAACCCGCTGTCTTGCCGGCTTTCATCTTCCGCAAAGCTTTTACTACCTCTTCTCTGTTTACCAAATCATTTTCCCTAACCCTCTCACTTTGCACACCACCTCGACCAAAATACCCTATGTCTGCCACTCTATCATCAGACACATTCAACAAACCTTCAAAATACCCACTCCATCTTCTCACATCACCACTCCTTGTTATCACCTTCCCATTTGCCCCCTTCACTGAAGTTCCCATTTGTTCCCTCGTCTTACGCACTTTATTTACCTCCTTCCAAGACATCTTTTTATTCTCCCTAAGATTTAATGATACTCTCTCACCCCAACTCTCATTTGCCCTCTTTTTCACCTCTTGCACCTTTCTCTTGACCTCTTGCCTCTTTCTTTTATACATCTCCCACTCATTTGCAGTATTTCCCTGCAAAAATGGTCCAAATACCTCTCTCTTCTCTTTCAGTAATAATCTTACTTCTTCATCCCACCATTTACTACCCTTTCTAATCTGCACACCTCCTTCGCTTCTCATGTCAGAAGCATCTTTTGCGCAAGCCATCACTGCTTCCCTAAATACATACCATTCCTCCCCCAATCCCCTTACGTCCTTTGTTCTCACCTTTTTCCATTCTGTACTCAGTCTCTCTTGGTGCTCCCTCACACAAGTCTCCTTCCCAAGCTCACTTACTCTCACCACTCTCTTCACCCCAACATTTTCTCTTCTTTTCTGAAAACTTCTTCAAATTTTCACCTTCGGCTTCAAAAGATAACAATTAGACATATACTTAAATTTTCTTCAAAATTAGAAATGCCAGGTCAACTGAATAATACATTTGGAAACTGAAACGAATTAGAAAATATGTGAAGAATTTCTTGTATTGTAATAGAGTACGAAATACATAGAACAAGTAAATACAGGAAACTGTAAATACAGACATTAAAATTAATCTGAATGATTATTTAATGCAAAAGAAATTTGAAGAGTGTGCAAAACTCCCCAGTACTACGGAAGTAATCACACACACACACACACACACACACACACACACACACACACACACAGGTGCGCACGTGAGCACGCATCATCAGTATTTGATTGCATTTTTGCAAACAAAAACTTGGTGATAGACAGCATCAAATGTTATATCTCACTTGAAAAAAATCCCGATCATATATCAGACATTTGATTAAATGGTAAAAGAAATACTATAAAATCCTCGAGTAGATAATACCTGACAATAGATAAGATGTACAGCTGAAAACATTTAGGAATGTTAAATGTAATGTGAAATCCTAGAATAAAAAAAAAAAATTGTCAACCATAATATTACAAGAGGTGAGCTCTGTGAAGTATACAGTAAGGAGATCAGTAGCTGTGGGTCATTGACAGGATGTGGAAAGACTGGGAGAAGAAAATATAACAGCAAGATAATGAAAGATGATGTGATGTGGTAAAGATATAGAATGATATAGCCACAAAAGTTAAATGTAAAACTAAAATAGGCAGATACACGTGAAACTGTGTCATGAGACTTGGCACCATCCAATACGTCATTTAAAAAGAACAGAAACTGTTGTTCTTCAATTCCACATTCTCAGCCTTCAGCCACGCAGATAGTGATCCTTTTACCCAAACTTTTGTTTTCTCTCAGATCTTATATTGGATCTTGCGCATATGCAAGAGTGATGGATGGTATGGGAGAGTGATTGGGAATAAATACGGGTTATAACTCGGCCTTGAAGGCCCATCGTACACAAATATAATACGTTATCATGTAATACTTATGTTTGAAGGTGGTCAACCTCTGATGAGTGAAACCATCAGCAGGTGACCTCATATGAGCTTTAATATTTAGCACATTTGTTTCACATATTTGTGTGATGTATGCTTTCTCTTCGCACTATATGTGAAAATTAGTAGAACAGAATGATACAGTTTGATATGCAAAAAAATGTATTTTTTTCTCTCATAGTTGTCGGTCGTGTCCCGCGTTATCGAAGTAACGCCAGGAACAGATGAAGAAAGGCCGCATTCTTTCACAACCATTCTTAACTGGCATGTGTAATGCACCGAAATTACAGGCTCCTCTCCACAGTGAGGCTCATCACACCTTTTACAAGGGTTCCCCATACCAGCTCACATGCCCTGGCTCAGTTCCTTGACAGCACGTCGCCCACACTATACCACATCATTCCAATTCACTCGATCCCATGCATGTCTTTCCCACGGCTTCCATCTCCAGTTCGCTATTTGTTATCGTTTTCTCGTTAACTGTTTCGTTCTGTAACCTTCTCCTCGTATTTTCAACAACCAACCATACACTACAAGACGAGAATACAACAATACAGCACTGAAACACAACACGATAATAAATCCAAAACAAACATTTACCTTTAAACGTCTTCCATGGTATGTGTAGAGCGCTGTCTGAGCAGCCCTCCAGGCTGGCTCTGCCATTTTCAGTAGTGTGATCTTCAGTCCAACTGTTTCATTGTTTTCGTTTTCTACTGACACTGCAAAAGACAACAGATTCATATGATCATAACTTTGCACTGAGGATAAGAAAAACAGGAAACTAGTTTCTCAAAAGATATGAATATCTGTGAAACGGAATGATTAAAAGAAAATAGATCATACAAGAAAAGAAATGTATATTGTATAATATGGACAACAGAAGAACCATATAAAACGACATTTGACTCTCAGGAAGAGGAAAAATGTATTGTTGTCTGTATATCTTACATTACCATCATCCTGTATCATATATTACCATTATCCTGGGAAGAGCGGGTCATCACAGTTGCTTCCCCACACTCCCTGTAGCATCCACTGCCCCCCCCCCCCCCACACACACACACACACACACACACACACTACAGCCTTACTGGCAAGCATCATGACCGCCAGCAAGAAGAGATGGGTGGAGAAAGCATGGTAACAGATGGGTGGAGAGTATAATAAAAGATCGGCGGTGGGAGCATGATAAAACATTGTGGGAGAGCGCAAAATAGAGTTGGTTGGAGGGTTCATGACAAGATCTGGGTGAAGGAGAACATATTTAGTGATGGGTGGCTGGAGAATACTTTCACTGGTGTCTGCAAGCTCATTTCCTGCTAGAAAATAACTCAGTTTGGAACTTCATGTCTATGCCTAAGGGTCATTTACAAACGCAGAGAGCATGGCTACATTAGGGATAAACCCTGGGAGAGCATGGCCACATTAGGGACAAACCCTGGGAGAGCATGGCCAAATCTGGGGCAAATCCTGGGAGAGCATGGCCACATCAGGGACAAATCCTAGGAAAGCATGGCCACATCAGGGACAAATCCTAGGAAAGCATGGCCACATCGGAGGCAAACCCTGGGAGAGCATGGCTACATTAGGGATAAACTCTGGGAGAGCATGGCCACATCAGGGGCAAACCCTGGGAGAGCATGGCCACATCAAGGGCAAACCCTGGGAGAGCATGGCCACATCAGGGGCAAACCCTGGGAGAGCATGGCCACATTAAGGATAAACCCTGGGCGAGCATGGCCACATTAGGGACAAACCGTGGGAGAGCATGGCCACATCAGGGACAAACCCTGGGAGAGTATGGCCACATTAGGAAGCACGCCGGATCAGCATGGTATCATATTCGACTGACCGTTGGCAGAACAGTCACGTTAAGGAGAGTAGGATATAGCGGAATGTAAACTTGCGATAACAGATAGATATCATGCGTCGCAGACCTCAAACATAATCAGCATTAAAACTCAGCAAGAATATCCTTTGTGAGGTCTCATTAGGAAGGTACTTTGTTCTGTAACGAGGAAAGGGGAATGATAAAGGCGTCAGCCTTAGCCCTAACGTATGGTTACTGTACATCTTGGTGGGCACTGTCTGCTTACGAAAATTTGCGATACGTGACTCATCCTTTGCCCCCTAAACACCTCATCCATAGAGAGATCAAATATTCATGTGAATCCCCAATCATGAAGCAGACCCATCTTCACTTGAAACCACTCCCACTCCTCTCTTTTTACTTGCATAGACGCATCCTCCCGATAAAAACTCCTCAGTACATGTAGTAGCTTTCCCTCCACATCAGATATTCGTAACACCTTTTACAAGTCATCTCTATCAACCTACCGTATGCTTCCTCCAAATACATAAAAGCCACAAACAAGTTTATCTTCTTTCGATTAATTCAAACAAAATCTTGATATGGTCCAAACATCCTTTGCCTTTTATACTAGTGAATCTTCATCAACTCCATTATGTGCTTTGAATGCCACATACAAATCCTGCTGCTTCTCTAATTCTTTTTTAACAATATCTTTAGAGCAAAGATATTCTCTGCTACTCCTGAAACCACATTGATCCTCCCCAGTCTTATGCTACATGGTGGCCACCATCCTATTAATCACAACTTCCCTATACAACTTACCACATCCTCGTTTTTCGAGCATTCACTTTTATCCACCCTATCTTTATATAATGGTAATGCACAGGCGATCCGCCAACACTCAGGCGCCTCATCTAGTGCCATACACACTGAATATCCTGACTGACCAATCAACAATCCCATTCATTCCAAGCCTTTCACCACCTGATCTGTTTTCCCCAAACCATTCGCCATGACTTTCTTGCTGCTTACAACACTTGCCACAGCTACCCCTTATCTGCAACCCTATCATCTAACACAATGAATATCTTTTCAAAATATTCCATTATCTCCGTCTAATTCTTTGCTTGTTGATATTCACCTCCTTATAAAACATTTTCTTAACCTTTCTGAAGACTGCCGATTGTTTTCCACCCCAGGTCTAATTTGTCTTCTTTTACAACTCCTGCACCGTTCTCTAGATGTATTGCCGTTTTCTTTTGTACATTACCAATCACTCGCACTCCTTAGTTTCAGGTATCACCCATTCACTTCTCTTTTATCTTTCACCACCAGCTTGAATTGCTCATCTTACCACTAAGCACTGTTTTTCAAACGTGCATTTCCCACCTTCCACATGTCATGTACTCAACCCGCACATCTAAACAGAGGTAGATTTAAACTTTCATGTTGGAGAAGGTTTGGGGCGGGGGGGATGATGATGATGATGATGATGATGATATGTGCAGCCAGGTATACTGACCCGGTGTCAGTTTAAGAGGATTATTGATGTACTGTCGCAACCCCCCCCTCCCTTCGATTTTTTTCTTCAGTAGCATAATCAAATATTTAACCAGGGATTTTCTTTTTTCTCAACCTTCCGTGACTCAATAATGACCATCTCTCATGCTGGGACAACTCATACTGGGGTGAGGCACCCGGGGGTGAGTGGGTGATGATCAAGGGAGGACATGTCCCAGAGGGTCAAGCAGAACAACGTCATCAGTAGCCACGCATGAAGAAGCTAGTGACACAAGCCAACACCTCGTGCAATAAAGCCACAGAAACACTGACGACTTATCCCACAAAATTCAAACGTTACTGAGGAACTGAACCTTTGAGTCATGGCGCACGTTGAATCTAAATGTTCTTTTAAGCATACTTCTCTAACGCTATATACCTACCATTCTTCTCCATCTTCCTTAATTTCCTTTACTCTCATCTTTTGCCGTGTTTCACCCATTTTCCTTTCAAATCCACGTAAACACGCCTCTTGTCTAAACTCATTCACTTTCAACATCATCTTCCCACCATATCATTTCCTCTCTTCGTACAGGACTTGCAAAACTTTGACGCCTGTCTCCACGCAGAAATGATGAGTCATGGCCTTCATCCATTCTTGGCGCCACCCCTCCCCGCAGGGAACAGCATCGCTACCCCCTGCTTCGGCGAGGTAGCGCCAGGAAAAGACAAAAAAGGCCACATTCGTTCACACTCAGTCTCTAGCTGTCATGTTTAATGCACCGAAACCACAGCTACCTATCCACCACCTCCAGGGCCCACAGACCTTCCCATGGTTTACCCCAGACATTTCACATGCCCTGGTTCCGTCCATTGACAGCATGTCGACCCAGGTATACGACATCGTTCCAATTCACTCTATTCCTTGCACGCCTGTTACCCTCCTGTATATTGAGGCCCATATGTCTCAGTTTTTTTCACTTCATCCTTTCACCTGCAATTTAGTCTTCCGCTTCTCCCTGTTCCCCCCATTTCTGACACATATATCTTCTATGTCAACCACTACTCATTCATTCTCTCCATATGTCCAAACCATTTCAATACACCTCGTCAGGTGCCAGTATTTAACAGAGTTATGTAAATCCCAAAATCACACTTGATTCACGTCGTCCGACACTAATCTTTATATACCAAGCACTGTCTTCTTTGTCTGGCCGTTACCGTTTAATATTCATTTATCCATTCATTTTGCTTTGTCGCTGTCTCCCGCGTTAGCAAGGTAGCGCAAGGAAACAGACGAAGGAATGGCCCAACCCACCCACATACACATGCATATACATACACGTCCACACACGCAAATATACATACCTATACATTTCAACGTATACATATTTATACAAACACAGACATAAACATATGTACACATGCACATAATTCATAGTCTGCCTTTATTCATTCCCGTCGCCACCCCGCCACACGAAATGACAACCCCCTCCCCCATCATATGCGTGAGGTAGCGCCAGGAAAAGACAACAAAGGCCACATTTGTTCACACTAAGTCTCTAGCTGTCATGTAATAATGCACCGAAACCACAGCTCCCTTTCCACATCCAGGCACCACAGAACTTTCCATGGTTTAACCCTGATGCTTCACATGCCCTGGTTCAATCCATTGACAGCATGTCGACCCCGGTATACCACATAGTTCCAATTCACTCTATTCCTCGCACGCCTTTCACCCTCCTGCATGTTCAGGCTCCGATCACTCAAAATCTTTTTCACTCCATCTTTCCACCTAATATTTGGTCTCCCATTTCTCCTCGTTCCCTCCACCTCTGACACATATATCCTCTTGGTCAATCTTTCCTCACTCATTCTCTTCATGTGACCAAACCATTTCAAAACACCCTCTTCTGCTCTCTCAACCACACTCATTTTATTACCATACATCTCTCTTACACTATTATTACTTACTCGATCAAACCACCTCACACCACATATTGTCCTCAAACATCTCATTTCCAGCAAATCCACCCTCCTGCGCATAACTCTATCCATAGCTCACGCCTCGCAACCATTCAACATTGTTGAAACCATTATTCCTTCAAACATACCCACTTTTGCTTTCCGAGATAGTGTTCACGACTTCCACACATTCTTCAAGGCTCCCAGAATTTTCGCCCCCTCCCCTATCCTATGATTCAGTTCCGCTTCCATGGTTCCATCCGCTGCCAAATCCACTCCCAGATATCTAAAACACTTCACTTACTCCAGTTTTTCTCCATTCAAATTTACATCCCGATTTACTTGACCCTCAACCCTACTGTACCTAATATCCTTACTCTTATTCATATTTACTCTCAATTTTCTTCTTTCACACACTTTACCAAACTCAGTCACCAGCTTCTGCAGTTTCTCACATGAATCAGCCACCAGCGCTGCATCATCAGCGAACAACAACTGACTCACTTCCCAAGCTTTCTCATCCACAACAGACTGCATACAAGCCCCTCTATCCAAAACTCTTGCATTCACCTCCCTAGCAACACCATCCATAAACAAATTAAACAACCATGGAGACATCACACACCCCTGCCGCAAAACTACATTCACTGAGAACGAATCACTTTCCTCTCTTCCTACACGTACACATGCTTTACATCCTTGATAAAACCTTTTCACTGCTTCTAACAACTTGCCTCCCACACCATATATCCTTAATACCTTCCACAGAGCATCTCTATCAACACTCCATCATATGCCTTCTCCAGATCCATAAATGCTACATACAAATCCATTTGCTTTTCTAAGTATTTCTCACATACATTCTTCAAAGCAAATACCTGATCCACACATCCTCTACAACTTCTGAAACCACACTGCTCTTCCCCAATCTGATGCTCTGTACATGCCTTCACCCTCTCAATCAATACCCTCCCATATAATATATATATATATATATATATATATATATATATATATATTTCTCTATTCATTTATTTATTTTCCTTTGTCGCTGTCTCCCGCGTTTGCGAGGTAGCGCAAGGAAACAGACGAAAGAAATGGCCCAACCCCCCCCATACACATGTACATACACACGTCCACACACGCAAATATACATACCCACACAGCCTTCCACGGCCCACCCCGGACGCCCCACATGCCCTGATTCAATCCACTGACAGCACGTCAACCCCTGTATACCACATCGCTCCAATTCACTCTATTCCTTGCCCTCCTTTCACCCTCCTGCATGTTCAGGCCCCGATCACACAAAATCCTTTTCACTCCATCTTTCCACCTCCAATTTGGTCTCCCTCTTCTCCTCGTTCCCTTCACCTCCGACACATATATCCTCTTGGTCAATCTTTCCTCACTCATTCTCTCCATGTGCCCAAACCATTTCAAAACACCCTCTTCTGCTCTCTCAACCACGCTCTTTTTATTTCCACACATCTCTCTTACCCTTACGTTACTTACTCGATCAAACCACCTCACACCACACATTGTCCTCAAACATCTCATTTCCAGCACATCCATCCTCCTGCGCACAACTCTATCTATAGCCCACGCCTAGCAACCATACAACATTGTTGGAACTACTATTCCTTCAAACATACCCATTTTTGCTTTCCGGGATAATGTTCTCGACTTCCACACATTTTTCAAGGCTCCCAAAATTTTCGCTCCCTCCCCCACCCTATGATCCACTTCCGCTTCCATGGTTCCATCCGCTGACAGATCCACTCCCAGATATCTAAAACACTTCACTTCCTCCAGTTTTTCTCCATTCAAACTCACCTCCCAATTGACTTGACCCTCAACCCTACTGTACCTAATAACCTTGCTCTTATTCACATTTACTCTTAACTTTCTTCTTCCACACACTTTACCAAACTCAGTCACCAGCTTCTGCAGTTTCTCACATGAATCCGCCACCAGCGCTGTATCATCAGCGAACAACAACTGACTCACTTCCCAAGCTCTCTCATCCCCAACAGACTTCATACTTGCCCCTCTTTCCAAGACTCTTGCATTTACCTCCCTAACAACCCCATCCATAAACAAATTAAACAACCATGGAGACATCACACACCCCTGCCGCAAACCTACATTCACTGAGAACCAATCACTTTCCTCTCTTCCTACACGTACACACGCCTTACATCCTCGATAAAAACTTTTCACTGCTTCTAACAACTTGCCTCCAACACCATATATTCTTAATACTTTCCACAGAGCATCTCTATCAACTCTATCATATGCCTTCTCCAGATCCATAAATGCTACATACAAATCCATTTGCTTTTCTAAGTATTTCTCACATACATTCTTCAAAGCAAACACCTGATCCACACATCCTCTACCACTTCTGAAACCACACTGCTCTTCCCCAATCTGATGCTCTGTACATGCCTTCACCCTCTCAATCAATACCCTCCCATATAATTTACCAGGAATACTCAACAAACTTATACCTCTGTAATTTGAGCACTCACTCTTATCCCCTTTGCCTTTGTACAATGGCACTATGCACGCATTCCGCCAATCCTCAGGCACCTCACCATGAGTCATACATACATTAAACAACCTTACCAACCAGTCAACAATACAGTCACCCCCTTTTTTAATAAATTCCACTGCAATACCATCCAAACCTGCTGCCTTGCCGGCTTTCATCTTCCGCAAAGCTTTTACTACCTCTTCTCTGTTTACCAAATCATTTTCCCTAACCCTCTCACTTTGCACACCACCTCGACCCAAACACCCTATATCTGCCACTCTGTCATCAGACACATTCAACAAACCTTCAAAATACTCATTCCATCTCCTTCTTACATCACCACTACTTGTTATCACCTCCCCATTTACGCCCTTCACTGAAGTTCCCATTTGCTCCCTTGTCTTACGCACCCTATATATATATATATATATATATATATATATATATATATATATATATATATATATATATATAAATATATATATATATATATATATATATATATAAATATATATATATATATATATATATATATATATATATATATATATATATATATATATATATATATATATATATATTTATTTGCTTTGTCGCTGTCTCCCGCGTTAGCGAGGTAGCGCAAGGAAACAGACGAAAGAATGGCCCAACCCGCCCACATACACATGTATATACATACACGTCCACACACGCAAATATACATTCCTATACATCTCAATGTACACATATATATACACACACAGACATATACATATATACACAATTCATAGTCTGCCTTTATTTGTTCCCATCGCCACCTCGCCAAACATGGAATAACAACCCCCTCCCCCCTCATGTGTGTGAGGTAGCGCTAGGAAAAGACACCAACGGCCCCATTCGTTCACACTCAGTCTCTAGCTGTCATGTAATAATGCACCGAAACCACAGCTCCCTTTCCACATCCAGGCCCCACACAACTTTCCATGGTTTACCCCAAACGCTTCACATGCCCTGGTTCAATCCATTGACAGCACGTCGACCCCGGTATACCACATCGTTCCAATTCACTCTATTCCTTGTACGCCTTTCACCCTCGTGCATGTTCAGGCCCCGATCACTCAAAATCTTTTTCACTCCATCTTTCCACCTCCAACTTGGTCTCCCACTTCTCCTCGTTCCCTCCACCTCTGACACATATATCCTCTTTGTCAATCTTTCCTCACTCATTCTCTCCATGTGACCAAACCATTTCAAAACACCCTCTTCTGCTCTCCCAACCACACTCTTTTTATTCCCACACATCTCTCTTACCCTTACATTACTTAATCGATCAAACCACCTCACACCAAATATTGTCCTCAAACATCTCATTTCCAGCACATCCACCCTCCTGCGCACAACTCTATCCATAGCCCACGCCTCGCAACCATACAACATTGTTGGAACCACTATTCCTACAAACATACCCATTTTTGCTTTCAGAGATAATGTTTTCGACTTCCAAACATTCTTCAAGGCTCCCAGAATTTTCGTCCCCTCCCCCACCCTATGATTTACTTAAGCTTCCATGGTTCCATCCGCTGCCAGATCCACTCCCAGATATCTAAAACACTTTACTTTCTCCAGTTTTTCTCCATTCAAACTTACCTCCCAATATATATATATATATATATATATATATATATATATATATATATATATATATATATATATATATATATATATTTTTAGTTAATGTGCCGAGAGGTGCAACTGGAGGGATGTCTGATCATTATCTTGTGGAGGCGAAGGTGAAGATTTGTAGGAGGTTTTCAGAAAAGAAGAGGGAATATTGGGTGAAGAGAGTGGTGAGAGTGAGTGAACTTGGGAAGGAGACTTGTATGAGGAAGTACCAGGAGAGACTGAGAACAGAATGGAAAAAGGTAAGAAGAAAGGAGGTAAGGGGAGTGGGGGAGGAATGGCACGTATTTACGGGAGCAGTAATGGTTTGCGCAAAATATGCTTGTGGCATGAGAAGCGTGGGAGGTGTACAGATTAGAAAGGTTAGTGAATGGTGGGATGAAGAAGTAAGATTATTAGTGAAAGAGAAGAGAGAAGCATTTGGACGATTTTTGCAGGGAAATAATGGAAATGAGTGGGAGATGTATAAATGAAAGAGGCAGGAGGTCAAGAGAAAGGTGCAAGAGGCGAAAAAGAGGGCAAATGAGAGTTGGGGTGAGAGAGTATCATTAAATTTTAAGGAGAATAAAAAGATGTTTTGGAAGGAGGTAAATAAAGTGCGGAAGACAAGGGAACAAATGGGAACCTCCGTGAAGGGGGCTAATGGGGAGGTGATAAGTTGTGGTAATGTGAGAAGGAGATGGAGTGAGTATTTTGAAAGTTTGTAGAATGTGTTTGATGATAGAGTGGCAGATATAGGGTGTTTTGGTCGAGGTGGTGTGCAAAGTGAGAGGGCTAGAGAAAATGATTTGGTAAACAGAGAAGAGGTAGTAAAAGCTTTGCGGAAGATGAAAGCCGGCAAGGCAGCGGGGTTGGATGGTATTGCTGTGGAATTTATATATATATATATATATATATATATATATATATATATATATATATATATATATATATATATATATATATATATATATATATTTATATATATATATATATATATATATATTTTTTTTTTTTGCTTTGTCGCTGTCTCCCACGTTTCCGAGGTAGCGCAAGGAAACAGACGAAAGAAATGGCCCAACCCACCCCCATACACATGTATATACATACGTCCACACACGCAAATATACATACCTACACAGCTTTCCATGGTTTAACCCAGACGCTTCACATGCCCTGATTCAATCCATTTACAGCACGTCAACCCCGGTATACCACATCGATCCAATTCACTCTATTCCTTGCCCTCCTTTCACCCTCCTGCATGTTCAGGCCCCGATCACACAAAATCTTTTTTACTCCATCTTTCCACCTCCAATTTGGTCTCCCACTTCTCCTCGTTCCCTCCACCTCCGACACATATATCCTCTTGGTCAATCTTTCCTCACTCATTCTCTCCATGTGCCCAAACCATTTCAAAACACCCTCTTCTGCTCTCTCAACCACGCTCTTTTTATTTCCACACATCTCTCTTACCCTTACCTTACTCACTCGATCAAACCACCTCACACCACACATTGTCCTCAAACATCTCATTTCCAGCACATCCATCCTCCTGCGCACAACTCTATCCATAGCCCACGCCTCGCAACCATACAACATTGTTGGAACCACTATTCCTTCAAACATACCCATTTTTGCTTTCCGAGATAATGTTCTCGACTTCCACACATTCATCAAGGCTCCCAGAATATTCGCCCCCTCCCCCACCTTATGATCCACTTCCGCTTCCATGGTTCCATCCGCTGCCAGATCCACTCCCAGATATCTAAAACACTTTACTTCCTCCAGTTTTTCTCCATTCAAACTTACCTCCCAATTGACTTGACCCTCAACCCTACTGTACCTAATAACCTTGCTCTTATTCACATTTACTCTTAACTTTCTTCTTTCACACACTTTATCAAACTCAGTCACCAGCTTCTGCAGTTTCTCACATGAATCAGCCACCAGCGCTGTATCACCAGCGAACAACAACTGACTCACTTCCCAAGCTCTCTCATCCCCAACAGACTTCATACTTGCCCCTCTTTCCAAAACTCTTGCATTCACCTCCCTAACAACCCCATCCATAAACAAATTAAACAAACATGGAGACATCAAACACCCCTGCCGCAAACCTATATTCACTGAGAACCAATCACTTTCCTCTCTTCCTACACGTACACATGCCTTACATCCTCGATAAAAACTTTTCATTGCTTCTAACAACTTGCCTCCCACACCATATATTCTTAATACCTTCCACAGAGCATCTCTATCAACTCTATCATATGCCTTCTCCAGATCCATAAATGCTACATACAAATCCATTTGCTTTTCTAAGTATTTCTCACATACATTCTTCAAAGCAAACACCTGATCCACATATCCTCTACCACTTCTGAAACCACACTGCTCTTCCCCAATCTGATGCTCTGTACATGCCTTCACCCTCTCAGTCAATACCCTCCCATATAATTTACCAGGAATACTCAACAAACTTATACCTCTGTAATTTGAGCACTCACTCTTATCCCCTTTGCCTTTGTACAATGGCACTATGCACGCATTCCGCAAATCCTCAGGCACCTCACCATGAGTCATATATACATTAAATAACCTTACGAACCAGTCAATAATACAGTCACCCCCTTTTTTAATAAACTCCACTGCAATACCATCCAAACCTGCTGCCTTGCCGGCTTTCATCTTCCGCAAAGCTTTTACTACCTCTTCTTTGTTTACCAAATCATTTTCCCTAACCCTCTCACTTTGCACACCACCTCGACCAAAACACCCTATATCTGCCACTCTATCATCAAACACATTCAACAAACCTTCAAAATACTCACTCCATCTCTTTCTCACATCACCACTACTTGTTATCACCTCCCCATTTGCGCCCTTCACTGAAGTTCCCATTTGCTCCCTTGTCTTACGCACTTTATTTACCTCCTTCCAGAACATCTTTTTATTCTCACTAAAATTTAATGATAATCTCTCACCCCAACTCTCATTTGCCCTCTTTTTCACCTTTCTCTTGACCTCCTGTCTCTTTCTTTTATACATCTCCCACTAAATTGCATTTTTTCCCTGCAAAAATCGTCCAAATGCCTCTCTCTTCTCTTTCACTAATAATCTTACTTCTTCATCCCACCACTCACTACCCTTTCTAATTGACCCACCTCCCACTCTTCTCATGACACAAGCATCTTTTGCGCAATCCTTCACTCATTCCCTAAATACATCCCATTCCTCCCCCACTCCCTTTACTTCCATTGTTCTCACCTTTTTCCATTCTGTACTCAGTCTCTCCTGGTACTTCCTCACACAAGTCTCCTTCCCAAGCTCACTTACTCTCACCACCCTCTTCGACCCAACATTCACTCTTCTTTTCTGAAAACCCATACAAATGTTCACCTTAGCCTCCACAAGATAATGATCAGACATCCCTCCAGTTGCACCTCTCAGCACATTAACATCCAAAAGTCTCT
The DNA here is from genome assembly GCF_036320965.1 of Panulirus ornatus. Taxonomy (NCBI): domain Eukaryota; kingdom Metazoa; phylum Arthropoda; class Malacostraca; order Decapoda; family Palinuridae; genus Panulirus; species Panulirus ornatus. The sequence continues at coordinate 2,833,397 of NC_092232.1, forward strand.
CTTTCGCGCGCCTGTCAATTAACACGTAATCCAATAACGCTCTCTGGCCATCTCTCCTACTTACATACGTATACTTATGTATATCTCGCTTTTTAAACCAGGTATTTCCAATCACCAGTCATTTTTCAGCACATAAATCTACAAGCTCTTCACCATTTCCATTAACAACACTGAACACCCCATGTATACAAATTATTCCCTCAACCGCCACATTACTCACCTTTGCATTCAAATCACCTATCACTATAACCCGGTCTCGTGCATCAAAACCACTAACACACATTCAGCTGCTCCCAAAACACTTGCCTCTCATGATCTTTCTTCTCATGCCCAGGTGCATATGCACCAATAATCACCCATCTCTCTCCATCAACTTTCAGTTTTACCCATATTAATCGAGAATTTACTTTCTTACATTCCATCACATACTCCCACCACTCCTGTTTCAGGAGTACTGCTACTCCTTCCCTTGCTCTTGTCCTCTCACTAACCCCTGACTTTACTCCCAAGACATTCCCAAACCACTCTTCCCCTTTACCCTTGAACTTCGTTTCACTCAGAGCCAAAACATCCAGGTTCCTTTCCTCAAACATACTACCTATCTCTCCTTTTTTCTCTTCTTGGTTACATCCACACACATTTAGACACCCCAGTCTGAGCCTTCGAGGAGGATGAGCACTCCCCGCGTGACTCCTTCTGTTTCCCATTTTAGAAAGTTAAAAAAATACAAGGAGGGGAGGATTTCTGGCCCCCCGCTCCCGTCCCCTCTAGTCGCCTTCTACGACACGCGAGGAATGCGTGGGAAGTATTCTTTCACCCCTATCCCCAGGGATACCGCTGATGATACAGCGCTGGTGGCTGATTCATGTGAGAAACTGCAGAAGCTGGTGACTGAGTTTGGTAAAGTGTGTGAAAGAAGAAAGTTAAGAGTAAATGTGAATAAGAGCAAGGTTATTAGGTACAGTAGGGTTGAGGGTCAAGTCAATTGGGAGGTGAGTTTGAATGGAGAAAAACTGGAGGAAGTGAAGCGTTTTAGATATCTGGGAGTGGATCTGGCAGCGGATGGAACCATGGAAGCGGAAGTGGATCATAGGGTGGGGGAGGGGGTGAAAATTCTGGGAGCCTGGAAGAATGTGTGGAAGTCGAGAACATTATCTCGGAAAGCAAAAATGGGTATGTTTGAAGGAATAGTGGTTCCTACAATGTTGTATGGTTGCGAGGCGTGGGCTATGGATAGAGTTGTGCGCAGGAGGATGGATGTGCTGGAAATGAGATGTTTAAGGACAATGTGTGGTGTGAGGTGGTTTGACTGAGTAAGGGTAAGAGAGATGTGTGGAAATAAAAAGAGCGTGGTTGAGAGAGCAGAAGAGGGTGTTTTGAAATGGTTTGGGCACATGGAGAGAATGAGTGAGGAAAGATTGACCAAGAGGATATATGTGTCGGAGGTGGAGGGAACGAGGAGAAGAGGGAGACCAAATTGGAGGTGGAAAGATGGAGTGAAAAAGATTTTGTGTGATCGGGGCCTGAACATGCAGGAGGGTGAAAGGAGGGCAAGGAATAGAGTGAATTGGATCGATGTGGTATACCGGGGTTGACGTGCTGTCAGTGGATTGAATCAGGGCATGTGAAGCGTCTGGGGTAAACCATGGAAAGCTGTGTAGGTATGTATATTTGCGTGTGTGGACGTATGTATATACATGTGTATGGGGGTGGGTTGGGCCATTTCTTTCGTCTGTTTCCTTGCGCTACCTCGCAAACGCGGGAAACAGCGGGAAAATATATATATATATATATATATATATATATATATATATATATATATATATATATATATATATATATATATTCACACTATTAGCGAGGTAGTGCCAAGAACAGAGGACTGAGCCTTTGAGAGAATATCCTCATTTGTGCCCCTTCTCTGTTCCTTCTTTTGGAAAATTAAAAACGAGAGGGGAGGACTTCCAGCCCTCTGTTCCCTTCCCTTTTTAGTCGCCTTCTACGACACGCAGGGAATACGTGGGAAGTACTCTTTCTCCCCTATACCCAAGGATACCCTATCCCCAGGGATAACATATATATATCTTTGCGGAAGATGAAAGACGGCAAGACAGCAGGTTTGGATGGTATTGCAGTGGAATTTATTAAAAAAGGGGGTGACTTATTGTTGACTGGTTGGTAAGGTTATTTATTGTATGTATGATTCATGGTGAGGTGCCTGAGGATTGGCGGAATGCTTGCATAGTGCTATTGTACAAAGGCAAAGGGGATAAGAGTGAGTGCTCAAACTTCAGAGGTACAAGTTTGTTGAGTATTCCTGGTAATTATATGGGAGGGTATTGATTGAGAGGGTGAAGGCATGTACAGAGCATCAGATTGGGGAAGAGCAGTGTGGTTTCAGAAGTGGTAGAGGATTTGTGGATCAGGTGTTTGCTTTGAAGAATGTATGTGAGAAATACTTAGAAAAGCAAATGGATTTGTATGTAGCATTTATGGATCTGGAGAAGGCATATGAAAGAGTACATAGAGATGCTCTGTGGAAGGTATTAAGAATATATGGTGTGGGAGGCAAGTTGTTAGAAGCAGTGAAAAGTTTTTATCGAGGATGTAAGGCATGTGTACGTGTAGGAAGAGAGGAAAGTGATTGGTTCTCAGTGAATATAGGTTTGCGGCAGGGGTGTGTGATGTCTCCATGGTTGTTTAATTTGTTTATGGATGGGGTTGTTAGGAAGGTGAATGCAAGAGTTGTGGAAAGAGGGGCAAGTATGCAGTCTGTTGTGGATGAGAGAGTTTGGGAAGTGAGTCAGTTGTTGTTCGCTGATGATGCAGCGCTGGTGGCTGATTCATGTGAGAAACTGCAGAAGCTGGTGACTGAGTTTGGTAAAGTGTGTGAAAGAAGAAAGTTAAGGGTAAATGTGAATAAGAGCAAGGTTATTAGGTACAGTAGGGTTTAGGGTCAAGTCAATTGGGAGGTAAGTTTGAATGGAGAAAAACTGGAGTAAGTGAAGTGTTTTAGATATCTGGGAGTGGATCTGGAAGCGGATGGAACCATGGAAGCGGAAGTGAATCATTGGGTGGGGGAGGGGGCGAAAATTCTGGGAGTCTTGAAGAATGTGTGGAAGTCGAGAACATTATCTCGGAAAGCATAAATGGGTATGTTTGAAGGAATAGTGGTTCCAACAATGTTGTATGGTTGCGAGGCGTAGGCTATGGACAGAGTTGTGCGGAGGAGGGTGGATGTTTTGGAAATGAGAAGTTTGAGGACAATATGTGGTGTGAGGTGGTTTGATCGAGTAAGTAATGAAAGGGTAAGAGAGATGTGTGGAAATAAAAAGAGTGTGGTTGAGAGAGCAGAAGAGGGTGTTTTGAAATGGTTTGGTCACATGGAGGGAATGAGTGAGGAAAGATTGACTAAGGGGATATATGTGTCAGAGGTGGAGGGACTAGAACTGGGAGACCCTAATTGGAGGTGGAAAGATGGAGTGAAAAAGATTTTGAGTGATCGGGACCTGAACATGCAGGAGGGTGAAAGGCGTGCAAGGAATAGAGGGAATTGGAACGATGTGGTATACCGGGGCGACGTGCTGTCAATGGATTGAACCAGGGCATGTGAAGCGTCTGGGGTAAACCATGGAAAGTTTTGTGGGGCCTGGATGTGGAAAGGGAGCTGTGGTTTCGGTGTATTACACATGACATCTAGAGACTGAGTGAGAACAAATGTGGCCTTTGTTGTCTTTTCCTAGGGCTACCTCGCACACATGAGGAGGAGGGTGTTGTTATTCCATGTGTCGCGAGGTGGCGATGGGAATGAATAAAGGCAGACAGTATGAGTTATGTACATGTGTATATATGTATATGTTTGTGTGTGTGTCTATATGTATACATTGAGATGTATAGGTATGTATATTTGCGTGTGTGGACGTGTATGTATATACATGTGTATGTGGGTGGGTTGGGCCATTCTCTCGTCTGTTTCCTTGCGCTACCTCGCTAACGCGGGAGACAGCGACAAAGGATAATAATAACAACAGTATATATATATATATATATATATATATATATATATATATATATATATATATATATATATATATCACATTTTATGAAGATGTAAATATGTATTGAAATTCTTGTTCGCAATGATTTATGTTCATCTCATTTTCAGTTGTTGAGGTCAAGGTAAGTCGTGACAGAACAAATGAATTTATAAGTAAGATCATACGAGGTTAACGTCAAGTGTAAATGGTGCTGTGAAAAGAAAATGATAAGGAAAACATTTACTAAGAAGATGCTAATAGATACCATGATAGCTGAGGCCATTTATTTATTACACAGATTACTTTATGATGAGACTATTACGTGTCATATGAGATATATGACGTGTGATTACTGGCAGTGTAACATAGACTTACTATGGTCAGCCACAATTCAACTTGAAATTTAGCCTACGTCATGCATATTGAAATCCATTTAAAGACTTGTAATAAATGCTTAAGGAACCTGCCTGTTAATGTGGCATCTTCTTTGCCCTCAGAACGGTAATAGAATGTGAGGCAACCAAAGGACTCAGATGATACAGAAGGAGTTTTCAGCGATGCAGTCCTGTGAGTAATGCCTCCACGTAATTCAAAAACATAACCTGAAAAAAGCGCAACTTTATTACTACCATTCTCAATAAATCCAGCCTGTTTACAGAATATAAATCCCCCCTACTCCCATCCCCACCCCTACCCTTAGAAAATAGACTATTAAAGTTTCATCTATCCAGAATGGACACAAAGTGAGAAACTATCATGTTAAAAGGACTGATCACAATAGGGCCTTTAGAAGCATTATAGCAATATTTATTCATCATATACCAATACCCTACATAATCTCATTACTCAGACGAAGGTCCAAGTTTTATGCACATGATGACCTCAGACAACTACAAAAATCTTATTTCAAAACATCTAAACTGGACCTGACCTTGATCCGTGGCAGTTGTATGATCAGCGGTGGCAGCTTGTACACGAACCCAGCCTTTGCCTGAGTCATCGTGAATACCACAGTCTCCCTCCTGTTCCATGGTACAGGTCACTGTATCGCTACCAAGGATGCCACTGTTTTCTGAAAGGTGAAACAAAAATAACTGAAAACTTCGTACAAGAAAAGGATCTATGAAGCAGTAAAACTTTCATGTCGTCAAACCTAAAATGTATACATACAATATGTTTCCATACCAATAATACGACATAGTTTTCATGCTGCACATGGAAAAAAAATCATTAGTTTTACACTGTTTTTGGTAAGAATGAAATTAAGAGCAGCTGAGGTGGGGGTTGATAGTGGGTAGAAAGATATTTTGATGATATGGAATATAAGAAATGGAAGTTGCGTAACACATATCGAAAACTATCATTTCATATTGAAATGATTAAAGATAACAATATGGATGATACAGTTTTGGTATGATATGATAAAGTGCAGGAGAGAGTTGTAGCAATGGTTAGTAGCTGATTTATTATTCTTCATGCATGTAAGTTGTGTGCCACAACCTTAGCTCTCACTCTCACACAAACTCTTAACTTTACCCGTAAGATATTCTAAGGCCATTTCTCCAGCTCACTCTTAAGCTTTGTTTCAGCCAGAATCAGAACACCCAGCATTCTCTCCCCACCATGGTCAAAAGATATATGAACAAAAAAGGGGCAAGAATTTTGTTTGCTCTTCACATTGCTTTTGTGCACTGCTTACTTGGTTTTGTTTCACCAGATATTATTACGCGCAAGTTTTTTCCTCATTTACCTTTCCTGTTCAACGTAATTCATACTGAGGTTTTCCTTTTTGTTTTTATTTTCAATATGTAAAATACGCACTCATCGATATCAAAATTCATTTGCCACTTTTTTTTAATCACTATTATTATTTTGCTTTGTCACTGTCTCCTGCGTTAGCGAGGTAGCGCAAGGAAACAGACGAAAGAAATGTTCCAACCCTCCCACATACACACGTATATACATACACGTCCACACACGCAAATCTACATACTTATACATCTCAATGTACACATATATATACACACACACAGACATATACATATATACACATGTACATAATTCATACTGTCTGGTTTTATTTATTCCCATCGCCACCTCGCCACACATGGAATAACAACCCCCTCCCCCTCATGTGCGCGAGGTAGCGCTAGGAAAAGACAACAAAGGCCACACTCGTTTACACTCAGTCTCTAGCTGTCATGTAATAATGCACCGAAACCAAAGCTCCCTTTCCACATCCAGGCCCCACACAACTTTCCATGGTTTACCCCAGACGCTTCACATGCCCTGGTTCAATCCATTGACAGCACGTCTACCCCGGTATACCACATCGTTCCAATTCACTCTATTCCTTGCACGCCTTTCACCCTCCTGCATGTTCAGGCCCCGATCACTCAAAATCTTTTTCACTCCATCGTTCCACCTCCAGTTTGGTCTCCCACTTCTCCTCGTTCCCTCCAACTCTGACATATATATCCTCTTGGTCAATCTTTCCTCACTCATTCTCTCCATGTGACCAAACAATTTCAAAACACCCTCTTCTGCTCTCTCAACCATACTCTTTTTATTTCCACACATCTCTCTTACCCTTACATTACTTACTCGATCAAACCACCGCACACCACATACTGTCCTCAAACATCTCATTTCCAGCACATCCACCCTCCTGCGCACAACTCTATCCATAGCCCACGCCTCGCAACCATACAACATTGTTGGAACCACTATTCCTTCAAACATACCCATTTTTGCTTTCCGAGATAATGTTCTCGACTTCCACACATTCTTCAAGGCTCCCAGAATTTTCACTCCCTCCCCACCCTATGATTCACTTCCGCTTCCATGGTTCCATCCGCTACCAGATCCACTTCCAGATATCTAAAACACTTTACTTCCAGTTTTTCTCCATTCAAACTTACCTCCCAATTGACTTGACCTTCCACCCTACTGTACCTAATAACCTTGCTCTTATTCACATTTACTCTTAACTTTCTTCTTTCACACACTTTACCATACTCAGTCACCAGCTTCTGCAGTTTCTCACATGAATCAGCCACCAGCGCTGTATCATCAGCGAACAACAACTGACTCACTTCCCAAGCTCTCTCATCCCCAACAGACTTCATGCTTGCCCCTCTTTCCAAAACTCTTGCATTCACCTCCCCAACAACCCCATCCATAAACAAATTAACACAACCATGGAGACATCACACACTCCTGCCGCAAACCTATATTCACTGAGAACCAATCACTTTCCTCTCTTCCTAGACGTACACATGCCTTACATCCTCGATAAAAACTTTTCACTGCTTCTAACAACTTGCCTCCCACACCATATATTCTTAATACTTTCCACAGAGCATCTCTATCAAATCTATCATATGCCTTTTCCAGATCCATAAATGCTACATACAAATCCATTTGCTTTTCTAAGTATTTCTCGCACACATTCTTCAAAGCAAACACCTGATCCACACATCCTCTACCACTTCTGAAACCACACTGTTCTTCCCCAATCTGATGCTCTGTACATGCTTTCACCCTCTCAATCAATACCCTCCCATATAATTTACCAGGAATACTCAGCAAACTTATACCTCTGTAATTTGAGCACTCACTCTTATCCCCTTTGCCTTTGTACAATGGCACTATGGACGCATTCCGCCAATCCTCAGGCACCTCACCATGAGTCATACATACATTAAATAACCTTACCAACCAGTCAACAATACAGTCACCCCCTTTTTTTAATGAATTCCACTGTAATACCAACCAAACCTGTTGCCTTGCCGGCTTTCATCTTCCGCAAAGCTTTTAGTACCTCTTCTCTGTTTACCAAATCATTTTCCCTGACCCTCTCACTTTGCACACCACCTCGACCAAAACACCCTATATCTGCCACTCTATCATTAAACACATTCAACAAACCTTCAAAATACTCACTCCATCTTCTTCTCACATCACCACTACTTGTTATCACCTTCCCATTTGCGCCCTTCACTGAAGTTCCCATTTGCTCCATTGTCTTACGTACTTTATTTACCTCCTTCCAGAACATCTTTTTATTCTCCTTAAAATTTAATGATACTCTCTCACCCCAACTCTCATTTGCCCTCTTTTTCACCTTACGCACCTTTCTCTTGACCTCCTGTCTCTTTCTTTTATACATCTCCCACTCATTTGCATTTTTTCCCTGCAAAAATCGTCAAAATGCCTCTCTCTTCTCTTTCACTAATAATCTTGCTTCTTCATCCCACCATTCACTACCCTTTCTAATCTGCCCACCTCCCAATCTTCTCATGCCACAAGCATCTTTTGCACAAGCCATCTCTGCTTCCGTAAATATGTCCCATTCCTCCCCCACTCCCCTTACCTCGTTTGTTCTCACCTTTTCCATTCTGTACTCAGTCTCTCCTGGTACTTCCTCACAAAAGTCTCCTTCCCAAGCTCACTTACTCTCACCAGTCTCTTCACCCAAACATTCTCTCCTCTTTTCTGAAAACCAATAGAAAGCTTCACCTTCGCCTCCGCAAGATAATGATCAGACATCCCTCCAGTTGCACCTCTCAGCACATTAACATCCAAAAGTCTCTCTTTCGCGCGCCTGTCAATTAACACGTAATCCAATAACGCTCTCTGGCCATCTCTCCTACTTACATACGTATACTTATATATATCTCGCTTTTTAAACCAGGTATTCCCAATCACCAGTCCTTTTTCAGCACATAAATCTACAAGCTCTTCACCATTTCCATTTACAACACTGAACACCCCATGAATACCAATTATTCCCTCCACTGCCACATTACTCACCTTTGCATTCAAATCACCCATCACTATAACCCGGTCTTGTGCATCAAAACCCATCTCTCTCCATCAACTTTCAGTTTTACCCATATTAATCGAGAATTTACTTTCTTACATTATATCACATACTCCCACAACTCCTGTTTCAGTAGTAGTGCTACTCCTTCCCTTGCTCTTGTCCTCTCTCTAACCCCTGACTTTACTCCCAAGACATTCCCAAACCACTCTTCCCCTTTACCCTTAAGTTTCGTTTCACTCAGAGCCAAAACATCCAGGTTCCTTTCCTCAAACATACTACCTATCTCTCCTTTTTTCACATCTTGGTTACATCCACACACATTTAGACACCCCAATCTGAGCCTACGAAGAGGATGAGCACTCCCCGCGTGACTCCTTCTGTTTCCCATTTTAGAAAGTTAGAATACAAGGAGGGGAGAATTCTGGCCCCCCGCTCCCGTCCCCTCTAGTCGCCTTTTACGACACGTGAGGAATGCGTGGGAAGTATTCTTTCTCCCCTATCCCCAGCGATAATATATATATATATATATATATATATATATATATATATATATATATATATATATATATATATATATATGAAAAATGTAAGAAATGATTCAGAAGCAAATGGGTTTGTATGTAGCATTTATGGATTTGGAGAAGGCATATGATAGAGTTGATAGAGATGCTCTGTGGAAGGTACTAAGAATATATGGTGTGGGAGGCAAGTTGTTAGAAGCAGTGAAAAGTTTTTATCGAGGATGTAAGGCATGTGTACGTGTAGGAAGAGAGGAAAGTGATTGGTTCTCATTGAATGTAGGTTTGCGGCAGGGGTGTGTGATGTCTCTATGGTTGTTTAATTTGTCTATGGATGGGGTTGTTAGGTAGGTGAATGCAAGAGTTTTGGAAAGAGGGCCAAGTATGAGGTCTGTTGTGGATGAGAGAGCTTGGGAAGTGAGTCAGTTGTTGTTCGCTGATGATCCAGCGCTGGTGGCTGATTCATGCGAGAAACTGCAGAAGCTGGTGACTGAGTTTGGTAAAGTGTGTGAAGGAAGAATGTTAAGAGTAAATGTGAATAAGAGCAAGGTTATTAGGTACAGTAGGGTTGAGGGTCAAGTCAACTGGGAGGTAAGTTTGAATGGAGAAAAACTGGAGGAAGTAAAGTGTTTTAGATATCTGGAAGTGGGTCTGGCAGCGGATGTAACCATGGAAGCGGAAGTGAATCACAGTGTGGGGGAGGGGGCGAAAATCCTGGGAGCCTTGAAGAATGTGTGGAAGTCGATATGTGGTGTGAGGTGGTTTGTGGTGTGAGGTGGTTTGATCGAGTAAGTAAGGTGAGGGTAAGAGAGATGTGTGGAAATAAAAAGAGCGTGGTTGAGAGAGCAGAAGAGGATGTTTTGAAGTGGTTTGGGCACATGGAGAGAATGAGTGAGGAAAGATTGACCAAGAGGATATATGTGTCAGAAGTGGAGGGAACGAGGAGAAGTGGGAGACCAAATTGGAGGTGGAAAGATGGAGTGAAAAAGATTTTGAGTGATCGGGGCCTGAACATGCAGGAGGGTGAAAGGCGGGCAAGGAATAGAGTGAATTGGATCGATGTGGTATACCGGGGTTGACGTGCTGTCAATGGATTGAATCAGGGCATGTGAAGCGTCTGGGGTAAACCATGGAAAGTTCTGTGGGCCTGGATGTGGAAAGGGAGCTGTGGTTTCGGGCATTATTACATGACAGCTAGAGACTGAGTGTGAACGAATGGGGCCTTTGTTGTCTTTTCCTTGCGCTTCCTCGCACGCATGAGGGGGGAGGGGGATGTTATTCCATGTGTGGCGAGGTGGCGATGGGAATGAATAAAGGCAGTGTGAATTGTGTGCATGTGTATATATGTATGTATCTGTGTGTGTATATATATGTGTACATTGAGATGTATGGGTATGTATATTTGCGTGTGTGGACGTGTATGTATATACATGTGTATGGAGGTGGGTTGGGCCATTTCTTTCGTCTGTTTCCTTGCGCTACCTCGCAAACGCGGGAGACAGCGACAAAGCAAAATATACATACATATATATATATATATATATATATATATATATATATATATATATATATATATCTTTTTTTTTTTTTCATACTATTCGCTATTTCCCGCGATAGCGAGGTAGCGTTAAGAACAGAGGACTGGGCCTTTGAGGGAATATCCTCACCTGGCGCTCTTCTCTGTTCCTTCTTTTGGAAAAAAAAAGAAAAAAAAAAAAGAGAGGGGAGGATTTCCAGCCCCCCGCTCCCTTCCCTTTTAGTCGCCTTCTACGACACGCAGGGAATACATGGGAAGTATTCTTTCTCCCCTATCCCCAGGGAATATATATATATATATATATATATATATATATATATATATATATATATATATATATATATATATATATATATATATATATATATATATATATTCCTACGAGTCCACGTGGAAAATGAAACACGATAAGTTCCCAAGTGCACTTTCGTGTGATAATCATATCATCAGAGGAGACACAAGAGAGAAATGTTACAGTCAGTTGATATACAACGAAGAGACGTAGCTAGGACGCCATTTGGTAAACATGCGATTGTCCAAGACAGACAACGAGCGTATCATAAACATATGTGGGAAAGAAGGTGAATTGTTTACAAATTTTATCAATAAGAAATTTATCCAATTTGTATAGACCTTAACTAATATTAAGGCTATATTTCTTTGTGTATTCAACATCAGATGATTCATTGATATTTCTCGTGGTACTGGAGTTAGAGTTGAAAACTGAGATGGCATTACTCACGTCAGTACAATGATCATAGTTTTTAACGTGATTAAAAAAGGCATTTCATTCTTGTCCTGTTCTTATACTATAGCTATGTTACTTAAGTCAAACAGGAAGATCCTTACCAGTCTGCTCATCATAAAACTTTCAATTTCTACATGGCACTTTAGAGATGCACCCAGAAGAATTTTCTGGTTAGTTCCTAATTATGATATTCTTTATAGTATCATTATTATTGCTGGAGGCAACATTTACATTAAAGGATATAAGCAACATGGGAAGTAAAGTAGAATTACTATCAAAAGGGAGAACTAAAAGATTCTTGGTGTCAATGGGAGGTTCAATCTCAACTCTATAATATGATTTCTTTGCTAACTTAAGGGATTTATCAATGAAAGATCTTGGGTACTTTGACTTAGATCCAATAGAATATATCTCTCAAACTCATTATCAATATACTCTAGACTACTAATATGTAATGCCCAAGGAACACAGATTGAAATGATGATAATTAAACTGTCATGTTGAGATGAGTAATAATGAATATATGAACATACATTGGTAGGTTTTCTGTATATGCTAAACTTAAACTTGTTTCCTTGCCAATGGATCTTGCAATCTAAAAATGGTAACATACCATTATTTTCATTTTCTACGCTAAATTTGGTGGAAGGTACTAAATTGTTAAGTAAGGGGAGAAATGTTTGTAAATTTTCATTTGCTGTCAAACACAAAGAACATCATCTACATACCTAAACCAAATTGCTCCAGAAGGTAAGATATCCTTTAGTAATCTTGTTTCAAAAAATTCCATATAAAAATTACTTAGTACAGATGAAAGTAATCTTTATATGGAAATCTTTTTAAACAGAATTACTAAAGGATATATTTCCTTCTAATGTAATTTGATTTTGGTATGTAGATGATGTTCTTTGTGTCTGAAGAACAAATGAACATTTACAAATATTTCTCCCCTTACATAACAATTTAGTACTTTCTGTCAAATTAACTGTAGAAAATGAAAATAATGGTATGTTATCATCCTTAAATTGCATGATTCATAGGCAAGGAAACAAGTTTAAGTTTAGCATATACAGAAAACCTACCAATGTATGCTCATATATCCATTATTACTCATCATGACAGAGTTAAATTATCATCATTTCAAACTATGTTCCCTATAGCATCATGTTTTTGCAGTCCAGCGTTTATTGATGATGAGTTTGCGAAGATATATTCTATTGGATCTAAGTTAAAGTATCCTAGATCTTTCATTAATAAATCCCTTAAGTTAGCAAAGAAATCATTTTATAGAGATGAGCCCAAACCTCCCATTGACACCAAGAATCTTTTAGTTCTCCCTTTTGATAGTAATTTTACTTTACTTCCCATGTTGCTTAAATCCTTTAATATGAATGTTGCCTTCAGCAATAATGATACTATAAAAAATACCATAATTAGAAACTCACCTGAAAAATCTCCTGGGTGCATCTATAAAGTGCCATGTAGAAATTTTGATAAGTTTTATGATGAGCAGACTGTTAAGGATCTTTCTGTTTGACTTAAGCAACATAAATATAGTACAAGAACAGGACAAGAATGAAATGCCTTGTTTAATCACGTTAGAAACTATGGTCATTGTATTGACGGGAGCAATGCCATCTCAGTTATTAACTCTAAGTCTAGTACCACGAGAAATATCAATGAATAATCTGTTATCAAATACACAAAGAATTATAGCCTTAATATGAGTGAAGGTTTATACAAATTGGATAACTTTATTGATGATAAAATTTGTAAACAATTCACCTTCTTGTCCACATAATATGTTTAGTATACGCTCGTTGTCTGTCTTGGACAACCGCATGTTTACCAAATGGTGTCCTAGCTACGTCTCTTCGTTGTATATCAACTGACTGTAATATATCTCTCTTGTGTTTCCTCTGATGATGTGATTATTACACGAAAGTGCACTTGGAAACTTATCGTGTTTCATTTTCCCCATGTACTCATAGGAATATACTTGATCACGCGCAGAAAAACTGTGATCCTTTCCAATATATATGTATATACATACATACATACACGAACATAGTGCATAGAAACGCACACCTTAATAGAACATACAAACCTCCAACAGCCAGGATCAAACCCGGGACCCCTGTGCAAGAGGCGGGAATGCTAACCGCTAGGCTATGGGCCCATAACCTAGCGGTTAGCATTCCTACCTCTTGCACAGGGGTCCCGGGTCTGATCCTGGCTGTTGGGAGTTTGTATGATATATATATATATATATATATATATATATATATATATATATATATATATATATATATATATATATATATATATATATATTTTTTTTTTTTTTTTTTATACTTTGTCGCTGTCTCCCGCGTTTGCGAGGTAGCGCAAGGAAACAGACGAAAGAAATGGCCCAACCCCCCCCCATACACATGTATATACATATGTCCACACACGCAAATATACATACCTACACAGCTTTCCATGGTTTACCCCAGACGCTTCACATGCCTTGATTCAATCCACTGACAGCACGTCAGCCCCGGTATACCACATCGCTCCAATTCACTCTATTCCTTGCCCTCCTTTCACCCTCCTGCATGTTCAGGCCACGATCACACAAAATCTTTTTCACTCCATCTTTCCACCTCCAATTTGGTCTCCCTCTTCTCCTTGTTCCCTCCACCTCCGACACATATATCCTCTTGGTCAATCTTTCCTCACTCATCCTCTCCATGTGCCCAAACCACTTCAAAACACCCTCTTCTGCTCTCTCAACCACGCTCTTTTTATTTCCACACATCTCTCTTACCCTTACGTTACTCACTCGATCAAACCACCTCACACCACACATTGTCCTCAAACATCTCATTTCCAGCACATCCATCCTCCTGCGCACAACTCTATCCATAGCCCACGCCTCGCAACCATACAACATTGTTGGAACCACTATTCCTTCAAACATACCCATTTTTGCTTTCCGAGATAATGTTCTCGACTTCCACACATTTTTCAAGGCCCCCAGAATTTTCGCCCCCTCCCCCACCCTATGATCCACTTCCGCTTCCATGGTTCCATCCGCTGCCAGATCCACTCCCAGATATCTAAAACACTTCACTTCCTCCAGTTTTTCTCCATTCAAACTCACCTCCCAATTGACTTGACCCTCAACCCTACTGTACCTAATAACCTTGCTCTTATTCACATTTACTCTTAACTTTCTTCTTCCACACACTTTACCAAACTCAGTCACCAGCTTCTGCAGTTTCACACATGAATCAGCCACCAGCGCTGTATCATCAGCGAACAACAACTGACTCACTTCCCAAGCTCTCTCATCCCCAACAGACTTCATACTTGCCCCTCTTTCCAAGACTCTTGCATTTACCTCCCTAACAACCCCATCCATAAACAAATTAAACAACCATGGAGACATCACACACCCCTGCCGCAAACCTACATTCACTGAGAACCAATCACTTTCCTCTCTTCCTACACGTACACATGCCTTACATCCTCGATAAAAACTTTTCACTGCTTCTAACAACTTGCCCCCACACCATATATTCTTAATACCTTCCACAGAGCATCTCTATCAACTCTATCATATGCCTTCTCCAGATCCATAAATGCTACATACAAATCCATTTGCTTTTCTAAGTATTTCTCACATACATTCTTCAAAGCAAACACCTGATCCACACATCCTCTACCACTTCTGAAACCACACTGCTCTTCCCCAATCTGATGCTCTGTACATGCCTTCACCCTCTCAATCAATACCCTCCCATATAATTTACCAGGAATACTCAACAAACTTATACCTCTGTAATTTGAGCACTCACTCTTATCCCCTTTGCCTTTGTACAATGGCACTATGCACGCATTCCGCCAATCCTCAGGCACCTCACCATGAGTCATACATACATTAAATAACCTTACCAACCAGTCAACAATACAGTCACCCCCTTTTTTAATAAATTCCACTGCAATACCATCCAAACCTGCTGCCTTGCCGGCTTTCATCTTCCGCAAAGCTTTTACTACCTCTTCTCTGTTTACCAAATCATTTTCCCCAACCCTCTCACTTTGCACACCACCTCGACCCAAACACCCTATATCTGCCACTCTGTCATCAGACACATTCAACAAACCTTCAAAATACTCATTCCATCTCCTTCTCACATCACCACTACTTGTTATCACCTCCCCATTTACGCCCTTCACTGAAGTTCCCATTTGCTCCCTTGTCTTACGCACCCTATTTACCTCCTTCCAGAACATCTTTTTATTCTCCCTAAAATTTACTGATAGTCTCTCACCCCAACTCTCATTTGCCCTTTTTTTCACCTCTTGCACCTTTCTCTTGACCTCCTGTCTCTTTCTTTTATACTTCTCCCACTCAACCCCGGTATACCACATCGCTCCAATTCACTCTATTCCTTGCCCTCCTTTCACCCTCCTGCATGTTCAAGCCCCGATCACACAAAATCTTTTTTACTCCATCTTTCCACCTCCAATTTGGTCTCCCTCTTCTCCTCGTTCCCTCCACCTCCGACACATATATCCTCTTGGTCAATCTTTCCTCACTCATTCTCTCCATGTGCCCAAACCATTTCAAAACACCCTCTTCTGCTCTCTCAACCACGCTCTTTTTATTTCCACACATCTCTCTTACCCTTACGTTACTCACTCGATCAAACCACCTCACACCACACATTGTCCTCAAACATCTCATTTCCAGCACCTCCATCCTCCTGCGCACAAATCTATCCATAGCCCACGCCTCGCAACCATACAACATTGTTGGAACCACTATTCCTTCAAACATACCCATTTTAGCTTTCCAAGGCTCCCAGAATTTTCGCCCCCTCCCCCACCCTATGATCCACTTCCGCTTCCATGGTTCCATCCGCTGCCAGATCCACTCCCAGATATCTAAAACACTTCACTTCCTCCAGTTTTTCTCCATTCAAACTCACCTCCCAATTGACTTGACCCTCAACCCTACTGTACCTAATAACCTTGCTCTTATTCACATTTACTCTTAACTTTCTTCTTTCACACACTTTACCAAACTCAGTCACCAGCTTCTGCAGTTTCTCACATGAATCAGCCACCAGCGCTGTATCATCAGCGAACAACAAGTGACTCACTTCCCAAGCTCTCTCATCCCCAACGAATATATATATTCGTCATTTCCTGTGTCAGCAAGGTATCATTAAGAGGACTGAGCCTCAGAGGGAAAATTCTCACTTGGCCTGCATCTCTGCTCCTTCTTTTGGACAAGTATAACAGGAAGGGAGGATTTCTAGCATTCCGCTCGCACCCCTTTTAGTCGCCTCCTACTACACGCAGGGAATACGTGGGAAGCATTCTTTCTCCCCTATCCTCAAGATTGGAAAGTTTCGTGGGGCCTGGATGTGGAAAGGAAACTGTGGTTTCGGTGCATTATACATGGCAGCTAGAGACTGAGAGTGAACGAATGTGGCCTTCGTTGTTTTTTCCTAGCGCTACCTCGTGCGCTTGCGTGGGGAGGGGGTTGTCATCTCATGTGCGGCGGGGTGGCGACAGGAATGTATACAGGCCGCAAGTATGAATTATGTACATGTGTTTATATGTATATGTCTGTGTATGTATATATATACATACGTTGAAATGTATAGGTATGTATATGTGCGTGTGTGGACGTGTATGTATATACATGTGTATGTGGGTGGGTTGGGCCATTCTTTCGTCTATTTCCTTGCGCTACCTCGCAAACGCGGGAAACAGCGACAAAGTGAGAGCAAGTGAGCTTGGGAATGAGACGTGTGAGGAAGTACCAAGAGAGACTGAGTACAGAATGGAAAAAGGTAAGAACAAAGGACGTAAGGGGAGTGTGGGAGGAATGGGATGTATTTAGGGTAGCAGTGATGGCTTGCATGAGAAGCGCGGGAGGTGAACAGATTAGAAAGGGTAGCGAGTGGTGGAATGAAGAAGTAAGATTATTAGTGAAAAAGAAGAGAGAGGTATTTGGACGATTTTTGCAGGGAAAAAATGCAAATGATTGGGAGATGTATAAAAGAAAGAGGCTGGACGTCAAGAGAAAGGAGAAAGAGGTGAAAAGGAGGGCAAATGAGAGTGGGGGGTGAAACAGTATCATTAAATTTTAGGGATGATAAAAAGATGTTTTGGAAGGAGGTAAATAAAGAGCGTAAGACAAGGGAACAAATGAGAACATCGGTGAAGGGGGATAAGGGGGAGGTGATAACAAGTAGTGGTGATGTGAGAAGGAGATGGAGTGAGTATATTGAAGGTCTGTTGAATGTGTTTGATGATAGAGTGGCAGATATGGTGTCTTTTGGTCGAGGTGGTTTGCAAAGTGAGAGGGTGAGGGAGAATTATATGGTAAAAAGAGAGGAGGTAGTAAAAGCTTTGCGGAAGATGAAAGCCGGCAAGGCAGCGGGTTTCGATGGAATTGCAGTGGAATTTATTAAAAAAGAGGGTGACTGTGATGTTGATTGGTTGGAAAGGTTATTTAATGTATGCATGTCTCATGTTGAGGTGCCTGAGGATAGGCGGAATGCTTGCATAGTGCCATTGTACAAAGGCAAAGGGGATAAAGATGAGTGCTTAAATTACAGAAGTATAAGTTTGTTGAGTATTCCTGGGAAATTATATGGGAGGGGATTGATTGAGAGAGCGAAGGCATGTACAGAGCATGAGATTCGGGAAGAGCAGTGTGGCTTCGGAAGAGGTACAAGATGTGTGGATCAGGTGTTTGCTTTGAAGAATGTATGTGAGAAAAACTTAGAAAAGCAAATGGATTTGTATGTAGGATTTATGGATGAGGAGAAGGCATATGATAAGAGTTGATAGAGATGCTCTGTGGAAAGTATTAAGAATATATGGTGTGGGAGGCAAGTTGTTGGAAGCATTGAAAAGTTTTTATCGAGGATTTAAGGCTTGTGTACGTGTAGGAAGAGAGGAAAGTGATTGGTTCTCAGCGAATGTTGGCTTGCGGCAGGGGTGCGTGATGTCTCCATGGTTGTTTAATTTGTTTATGGATGGGGTTGTTGGGGAGGTGAATGCAAGAGTTTTGGAGAGGGGGGGCAAGTATGCAGTCTGTTGTGGATGAGAGGGCTTGGGAAGTGAGTCAGTTATTATTCGCTGATTATACAGCGCTTGTGGCTGATTCGTGTGAGAAACTGCAGAAGCTGGTGACTGAGTTTGGTAAAGTGTGTGAAAGAAGAAAGCTAAGAGTAAATGTGAATAAGAGCAAGGTTATTAGGTACAGTAGGGTTGAGGGACAGGTCAATTGGGAGGTAAGTTGGAATGGGAAAAAACTGGAGGAAAAACCAAGGACAATATGTGGTGTGAGGCGGTTTGATCGAGTAAGTAATGGAAGGGTAATAGAGATGTGTGGTAATGAAAGTAGTGTGGTTGAGAGAGCAGAAGTGGGTGTTTTAAAATGGCTTGGTCACATGGAGAAAATGAGTGAGAAAAGATTGACAAAGAGGATATATGTGTCAGAGGTGGAGGGAACGAGGAGAAGTGGGACACCAAATTGGAGGTGGAAGCATAGAGTGAAAAAGATTTTGAGTGATCGGGGCCTGATCATGCAGGAGTGTGAAAGGCGTCAAAGGAATAGAGTTAATTGGAACGATGTGGTATACCGGGGTCGACGTGCTGTCCTGGATTGAACCAGGGCATGTGAAGCGTCTAAGGTAAACCATGGAAAGGTTTGTGGCGCCTGGATGTGGAAAGGTAACTGTAGTTTCGGTGCATTATGCATGACAGCTAGAGACTGTGTGTGAACTAATGTGACCTTCGTTGTCTTTTCCTAGTCATACCTCGCGCACATGCAGGGGGAGGGGGTTGTCATTTCATGTGTGGCGGGGTGGCGACGGGAAAGAATAAGAGCAGACAGTATGAATTATGTACATGTATATATATGTATATGTCTGTGTTTGTATATATATGTATATGTTGAGATGTATAGGTATGTATATGTGCGTGTGTGGACGTGTATGTATATACATGTGTATGTGGGTGGGTTGGGCCATTCTTTCGTCTGTTTCCTTGCGCTACCTCGCTAACGCGGGAGCCAGCTTCAAAGTATAATAAATATGAATGATATATATATATATATATATATATATATATATATATATATATATATATATAAATGGCTCGTGGGTAAGAAAAACGTGTGGAAATAAAAAGAGTGTGGCTGAAAGAGTAGAAGAGGGTGTTTTGAAATGGTTTGGTCACATGGAGAGAATGAGTGAGGAAAGATTGACCAAGAGGATATATGTGTCAGAGGTGGAGGGAACGAGGAGAAGTGGGAGACCAAGTTGGAGGTGGAAAGATGGAGTGAAAAAGATTTTGAGTGATCGGGGCCTGAACATGCAGGAGGGTGAAAGGCGTGCAAGGAATAGAGTTAATTGGAACGATGTGGTATTCCGGGGTCGACGTGCTGTCAATGGATTGAACTAGGGCATGTGAAGCGTCTGGGGTAAACCATGGAAAGTTCTGTGGGGCCTGGATGTGGAAAGGGAGCTGTGGTTTCGGTGTATTATCACATGACAGCTAGAGACTGAGTGTGAACGAATGGGGCCTTTGGTGTCTTTTCCTAGCGCTACCTCGTACACATGAGGGGGGAGGGGGTTGTTATTCCATGTGTGGCGAGGTGGCGATGGGAATGAATAAAGGCAGACAGTATGAATTATGTACATGTGTATATATGTATATGTCTCTGTGTGTGTATATATATGTATACATTGAGATGTATAGGTATGAATATTTGCGTGTGTGGACGTGTATGTATATACATGTATATGTGGGTGGGTTGGGCCGCTCTTTCGTCTGCTTCCTTGCGCTACCTCGCTAACGCGGGAGACAGCGACAAAACAAAATATATATATATATATATATATATATATATATATATATATATATATATATATATATATATATATATATATATATATATATATATGTGTACGTGTAGGAAGAGAGGAAAGTGATTGGTTCTCAGTGAATGTAGGTTTGCGGCAGGGGTGTGTGATGTCTCCATAGTTGTTTAATTTGTTTATGGATGGGGTTGTTAGGGAGGTAAATGCAAGAGTTTTGGAAAGAGGGGCAAGTATGAAGTCTGTTGGGGATGAGAGAGCTTGGGAAGTGAGTCAGTTGTTGTTCGCTGATGATACAGCGCTGGTGGCGGATTCATGTGAGAAACTGCAGAAGCTGGTGACGGAGTTTGGTAAAGTGTGTGGAAGAAGAAAGTTAAGAGTAAATGTCAATAAGAGCAAGGTTATTAGGTACAGCAGGGTTGAGGGTCAAGTCAATTGGGAGGTGAGTTTGAATGGTGAGAGGCTGGAGGAAGTGAAGTGTTTTAGATATCTGGGAGTGGATCTGTCAGCGGATGGAACCATGGAAGCGGAAGTGGATCATAGGGTGGGGGAGGGGGCGAAAATTTTGGGAGCCTTGAAAAATGTGTGGAAGTCGAGAACATTATCCCGGAAAGCAAAAATGGGTATGTTTGAAGGAATAGTAGTTCCAACAATGTTGTATGGTTGCGAGGCGTGGGCTATGGATAGAGTTGTGCGTAGGAGGATGGATGTGCTGGAAATGAGATGTTTGAGGACAATGTGTGGTGTGAGGTGGTTTGATCGAGTAAGTAACGTAAGGGTAAGAGAGATGTGTGGAAATAAAAAGAGCGTGGTTGAGAGAGCAGAAGAGGGTGTTTTGAAATGGTTTGGGCACATGGAGAGAATGAGTGAGGAAAGATTGACCAAGAGGATATATGTGTCGGAGGTGGAGGGAACGAGGAGAAGAGGGAGACCAAATTGGAGGTGGAAAGATGGAGTGAAAAGGATTTTGTGTGATCGGGGCCTGAACATGCAGGAGGGTGAAAGGAGGGCAAGGAATAGAGTGAATTGGAGCGATGTGGTATACAGGGGTTGACGTGCTGTCAGTGGATTGAATCAAGGCATGTGAAGCGTCTGGGGTAAACCATGGAAAGCTGTGTAGGTATGTATATTTGCGTGTGTGGACGTGTGTATGTACATGTGTATGGGGGGGGTTGGGCCATTTCTTTCGTCTGTTTCCTTGCGCTACCTCGCAAACGCGGGAGACAGCGACAAAGTATAAAAAAAAAAAAAAAAAAAAAAATATATATATATATATATATATATATATATATATATATATATATATATATTGTTTAAATAATCATATCTTAAGAGTATTATGCACCTGGACAGGTAGTTGGAGTGAAGAGTATGTCATCGACAGCGAGGTTAGCGAGGGCATCATCAGTCTGAGTGCCACGTATTTCGACAATGAAGGTGGTGGAGCTGCTGATACCAATGAAGGCTTCTTGCCAACCAGACGTCTGCCGGAAGGTAGGTGAGCAGGTTAGTCATCAGTCCAGCAACATAATCAATGTGCTGATGAAAAGATTATAGACAACAAAATACGGTACACTTACACTATTTGGCAAATATGAAACAACGAAAAGTAAGGTAGTAGAAAATAGTCATGACAGATCTTAGGTTGGGAAGGGGGGGAGGGTTCATGAGAATTCTTCTATAAAAACACTATTGAGGTAAATATCAAGTGTTGACACTTATGGTGTGTATGATAACGAGAGACCTGCTGGTGAGAGAAGGTTAAGTCCAACGATGGTGGAGAGAATCTTTTAAAGAAGTAATGAACGGTAGAACAGAGTTAAGACGTGACTGACATTATCGTCACAGGATAAAAAGTTAATCAAATAGATGGAGTAAAACAGACTACATACCAAATAGTGCATCAGGAGAGAGATGAGAC
Source organism: Panulirus ornatus (assembly GCF_036320965.1). Classification (NCBI taxonomy): domain Eukaryota; kingdom Metazoa; phylum Arthropoda; class Malacostraca; order Decapoda; family Palinuridae; genus Panulirus; species Panulirus ornatus. The sequence continues at coordinate 2,855,883 of NC_092232.1, forward strand.
CCTTGACCAATGATAACCCAAGAAGTTTGAGTGGAGTGGTGACAGACATGGAGGAAAAAGGAAGCTAAACGTTAGCTGAATCGATAAAGAATTTGTGTTTGATAATGACTATGGCACCACGGGCAGAGAGGCAAGAAGCAAAAATTGAACACCATAATCACAATGGCAAGAATTACTGCAGACATCTGGTAGAATGTGAGGTAGTATTGTGAGTGTATGAAAATTGTGTGGTAAGGTTTTGTGTGGGTATAGACATTGTGGTAGGATTGTGGGTGTTCAAAAAAGATTAAAGAATCTTTACTTAGTGAGGATTGTGATGAACTCGGATAGTACATACACCATCTTTTTTTTTAAGTAGATTTCTAAAAGTTCAACACATGGAGAGTTAGTACAGCACAGCAGATGTGGCACATAACTGAGTAATGCAAACAGTTTCAGTAAAATAAATAGTAACTGCATAAAAGTAGAAGGAAGAAAACCGAGAGTAAATGTGAATAAGAGCAAGGGTATTAGGTACAGTAGGGCTGAAAGACAAGTCAATTGGGAGGTAAGTTTGAATGGAGAAAAACTGGAGGAAGTGAAGTGTTTTAGATATCTGGGAGTGGATTTGGCAGCGGATTCAACCATGGAAGCGGAAGTGAGTCACAGGGTGGGGGAGGGGAGGAAAGTTCTGGATGCGTTGAAGAATGTGTGGAAGGCGAGAGCAAAGATGGAAAGATGGGTATGTTCGAAGGAATAGTTATTTCAACAATGTTATATGGTTGTAAGGCATGGGCTATAGATAGAGTTGTGCGTAGGAGGGTGGATGTGTTAGAAATGAGATGTTTGAGGACAATATGTGGTGTGAGGTGGTTTGATCGAGTAAGTAATGAAAGGGTAAGAGAGATGTGTGGCAATAAAAAGAGTGTGTATGAGAGAGCAGAAGAGGGTGTATTAAAATGGTTAGGTCACATGGAGATAATGAGTGAGGAAAAATTAAGAGGATATATGTGTCAGAGGTGAAGGAAACGAGAAATGGGAGACCAAACTGGAGGTGGAAGGATGGAGTGAAAAAGATTTTGAGTGATCGGGGCCTGAACATAAAGTAGGGTGAAAGGCGTGCAAGGAATAGAGTAAATTGGAACGATGTGGCATACCGGGGTAGACTTGCTGTCAATTGATTAAACCAGGGCATGTGAAGCGCCTGGGGTAAACCATGGAAAGTTTTGTGAGGCCTGGATGTGAAAAAGGAGCTGTGGTTTCGGTGTATTACACATGACATCTAGAGACTGAGTGAGAACAAATGTGGCCTTTGTTGTCTTTTCCTAGCACTACCTAGCTCGCGTTGGGGGTACGGGGGTGTCATTTAATGTGTGATGGGGTGGCGGCGAGAATGGATGAAGGCAGTATGTATGAATATGTACATATGTATACATGTATATATTTGTGTATGTATATGTATGTATACGCTGAAATGTATAGGTATGTATATGTTCGTGTGGGCGCGTTTATGTATATACATGTGCATGTGTTGGGCCATTCTTTCGTCTGTTTCCTTGCGCTAACGCGGGAGACAGCGTCAAAGCATAATGAATAGATAAATAACATATATATATATATATATATATATATATATATATATATATATATATATATATATATATATATATATATATATATATACATATATATATATATATATATATATATATGGCGATGGGAATGAATGAAGGCAGACAGTATGAATTATGTACATGTGTATATATGTATATGTCTTTGTGTGTATATATATATATATATGTATACGTTGAGATGTATAGGTATGTATATTTGCATGTGTGGACGTGTATGTATATAATTGTATATGTGGGTGGGTTGGGCCATTCTTTCGTGTTTCCTTGCGCTACCTCGCTAACGCGGGAGACAGCGGGAAAGTGAAAATATATATATATATATATATATATATATATATATATATATATATATATATATATATATATATATAAATTGTTTCTTACATTTCTCATATGTATATATATGTATGTGTGTGTGTGTGTATATGTGCGTATGTATTTGTATGTGTGTGTATGTGTATATGTATATATATATGTATATTATCCCTGGGGATATGGATGAAAGAATACTTCCCACGTATTCCTCGCGTGTCGTAGAAAGCGACTAGAGGGGACGGGAGCGGGGGGGCCAGAAATCCTCCCCTCCTTGTATTAACTTTCTAAAATGGGAAACAGAAGAAGGAGTCACGCGGGGAGTGCTCATCCTCCTCGAAGGCTCAGAGTGGGGTGCCTAAATGTGTGTGGATGTAACCAAGATGTGAAAAAAGGAGAGATAGGTAGTATGTTTGAGGAAAGGAACCTGGATGTTTTGGCTCTGAGTGAAACGAAGCTCAAGGGTAAAGGGGAAGAGTGGTTTGGGAATGTCTGGGGAGTAAAGTCAGGGGTTAGTGAGAGGACAAGAGCAAGGGAAGGAGTAGCAATACTCCTGAAACAGGAGTTGTGGGAGTATGTGATAGAGTGTAAGAAAGTAAATTCTCGATTAATATGGGTAAAACTGAAAGTTGATGGAGAGAGGTGGGTGATTATTGGTGCATATGCACCTGGGCATGAGAAGAAAGATCATGAGAGGCAAGTGTTTTGGGAGCAGCTGAATGAGTGTGTTAGCGGTTTTGATGCACGAGACCGGGTCATAGTGATGGGTGATTTGAATGCAAAGGTGAGTAATGTGGCAGTTGAGGGAATAATTGGTATACATGGGGTGTTCAGTGATGTAAATGGAAATGGTGAAGAGCTTGTAGATTTATGTGCTGAAAAAGGACTGATGATTGGGAATACCTGGTTTAAAAAGCGAGATATACATAAGTATACTTATGTAAGTAGGAGAGATGGCCAGAGAGCGTTATTGGATTACGTGTTAATTGACAGGCGTGCGAAAGAGAGACTTTTGGATGTTAATGTGCTGAGAGATGTAACTGGAGGGATGTCTGATCATTATCTTGTGGAGGCTAAGGTGAAGATTTGTATGGGTTTTCAGAAAAGAAGAGTGAATGTTGGGGTGAAGAGGGTGGTGAGAGTAAGTGAGCTTGAGAAGGAGACCTGTGTGAGGAAGTACCAGGAGAGACTGAGTACAGAATGGAAAAAGGTGAGAACAATGGAAGTAAGGGGAGTGGGGGAGGAATGGGATGTATTTAGGGAATCAGTGATGGATTGCGCAAAGGATGCTTGTGGCATGAGAAGAGTGGGAGGTGGGTTGATTAGAAAGGGTAGTGAGTGGTGGGATGAAGAAGTAAGAGTATTAGTGAAAGAGAAGAGAGAGGCATTTGGACGATTTTTGCAGGGAAAAAATGCAATTGAGTGGGAGATGTATAAAAGAAAGAGACAGGAGGTCAAGAGAAAGGTGCAAGAGGTGAAAAAAAGGGCAAATGAGAGTTGGGGTGAGAGAGTATCATTAAATTTTAGGGAGAATAAAAAGATGTTCTGGAAGGAGGTAAATAGGGTGCGTAAGACAAGGGAGCAAATGGGAACTTCGGTGAAGGGCGCAAGTGGGGAGGTGATAACAAGTAGTGGTGATGTGAGAAGGAGATGGAGTGAGTATTTTGAAGGTTTGTTGAATGTGTTTGATGATAGAGTGGCAGATATAGGGCGTTTTGGTCGAGGTGGTGTGCAAAGTGAGAGGGTTAGGGAAAATGATTTGGTAAACAGAGAAGAGGTAGTGAAAGCTTTGCGGAAGATGAAAGCCGGCAAGGCAGCAGGTTTGGATGGTATTGCAGTGGAATTTATTAAAAAAGGGGGTGACTGTATTGTTGACTGGTTGGTAAGGTTATTTAATGTATGTATGACTCATGGTGAGGTGCCTGAGGATTGGCGGAATGCGTGCATAGTGCCATTGTACAAAGGCAAAGGGGATAAGAGTGAGTGCTCAAATTACAGAGGTATAAGTTTGTTGAGTATTCCTGGTAAATTATATGGGAGGGTATTGATTGAGAGGGTGAAGGCATGTACAGAGCATCAGATTGGGGAAGAGCAGTGTGGTTTCAGAAGTGGTAGAGGATGTGTGGATCAGGTGTTTGCTTTGAAGAATGTATGTGAGAAATACTTAAAAAAGCAAATGGATTTGTATGTAGCATTTATGGATCTGGAGAAGGCATATGATAGAGTTGATAGAGATACTCTGTGGAAGGTATTAAGAATATATGGTGTGGGAGGAAAGTTGTTAGAAGCAGTGAAAAGTTTTTATCGAGGATGTAAGGCATGTGTACGTGTAGGAAGAGAGGAAAGTGATTGGTTCTCAGTGAATGTAGGTTTGCGGCAGGGGTGTGTGATGTCTCCATGGTTGTTTAATTTGTTTATGGATGGGGTTGTTAGGGAGGTAAATGCAAGAGTTTTGGAAAGAGGGGCAAGTATGAAGTCTGTTGGGGATGAGAGAGCTTGGGAAGTGAGTCAGTTGTTGTTCGCTGATGATACAGCGCTGGTGGCTGATTCATGTGAGAAACTGCAGAAGCTGGTGACTGAGTTTGGAAAAGTGAGTGGAAGAAGAAAGTTAAGAGTAAATGTGAATAAGAGCAAGGTTATTAGGTACAGTAGGGTTGAGGGTCAAGTCAATTGGGAGGTGAGTTTGAATGGAGAAAAACTGGAGGAAGTGAAGTGTTTTAGATATCTGGGAGTGGATCTGGCAGCGGATGGAACCATGGAAGCGCAAGTGGTTCATAGGGTGGGGGAGGGGGCGAAAATCCTGGGGGCCTTGAAGAATGTGTGGAAGTCGAGAACGTTATCTCGGAAAGCAAAAATGGGTATGTTTGAAGGAATAGTGGTTCCCACAATGTTGTATGGTTGCGAGGCGTGGGCTATGGATAGAGTTGTGCGCAGGAGGATGGATGTGCTGGAAATGAGATGTTTGAGGACAATGTGTGGTGTGAGGTGGTTTGATCGAGTGAGTAACGTAAGGGTAAGAGAGATGTGTGGAAATAAAAAGAGCGTGGTTGAGAGAGCAGAAGAGGGTGTTTTGAAGTGGTTTGGGCACATGGAGAGGATGAGTGAGGAAAGATTGACCAAGAGGTTATATGTGTCGGAGGTGGAGGGAACAAGGAGAGGAAGGAGACCAAATTGGAGGTGGAAAGATGGAGTGAAAAAGATTTTGTGTGATCGGGGCCTGAACATGCAGGAGGGTGAAAGGAGGGCAAGGAATAGAGTGAATTGGATCGATGTGGTATACCGGGGTTGACGTGCTGTCAGTGGATTGAAGCAGGGCATGTGAAGCGTCTGGGGTAAACCATGGAAAGCTGTGTAGGTATGTATATTTGCGTGTGTGGACGTATGTATATACATGTGTATGGGGGGGGGGGGGTTGGGCCATTTCTTTCGTCTGTTTCCTTGCGGTACCTCGCAAACGCGGGAGACAGCGACAAAGTATAATAAATAAATAAATGAATAAATATAAAATATATATATATATATATATATATATATATATATATATATATATATATATATATATATATATATATATATATATATATATATTTATATATATATATCCCTGGGGATAGGGGAGAAAGAATACTTCCCACGTATTCTCTGCGTGTCGTAGAAGGCGACTAAAAGGGAAGGGAGCGGGGAGCTGGAAATCCTCCCCTCTCGTTTTTTTTTAATTTTCCAAAAGAAGGAACAGAGAAGAGGGCCAGGTGAGGATATTCCCTAAAAGTCCCAGTCCTCTGTTCTTAACGCTACCTCGCTATCGCGGGAAATGGCGAATAGTATGAATATATATATATATATATATATATATATATATATATATGTGTGTGTGTGTGTGTGTGTGTGTGTGTGTGTGTGTGTGTGTGTGTGGTTAAGTGAAAACGTATGGTATATGTACCACAAAGACACGGAAACTATAACATAGAAAACAGAAAAATTCAGGAATATTGTTGAAGATGTTAACAACACCTGTTGACATGTGTAGGTAACAGGAATATCACACCTGTTAAAATGTACAGACAACCATCACACCTGTTGACATATGCAGGCAAGACGCCATTATTTGTCACACAACCATGTGAACAGACATAAAGATAACATCTAAGACACCTGAAAGCCACTCCTGCTCCATAGTTTGGTATCCAGGTTAAAGTTCTTGAGGATGACGTCAAGTGTTGCCACATCTGAACCATCCATGTGGTACCACCAACGCATGCAAACGTCCTGCAAGTATACGTTATAGATAAAGTTTTAACGTGAAATATCTAGATAATATAGCAACTTCAAATCGTTTATTTTTTCGTACTCTCTCTCTCAAAAAAGTGATTGTATGGAAAGAAGATTTAAAGGAAAAGTAATTGTTTAACTGAAAGCTGTTCATTCATGTTACAATAATCCAAAAGCTGTAGAGTAATGTATATGCAAGGACGTTGCAGAGCAGTAGCATGTGATGAAATAATGTAATCCTCTGTATAATACGTAGTGCACAGCTTACAACCCAGAGTTCTTGAATAATATATTTGATATTAGAAGATCAATTGTATATCATGATCATGCTTGGTTATAAATGTGTACTATTCATCCAAACTTGTATTGCTTTGACCAGTATCATCACCCATTCCTCCAAAACTCCTCTGTAAATATAGTCCTTCGATTTTCCTTGTAATTTTTTTACGCTTCTTTGATCCCTATTCCAGTTGCACTTTTAAGTAGTAAGAATCAGACACAACTTCATTTCCCCGATTTCTCTATACTGATTTCTGAGCCTTTCTGTGTACCTGTCCAGACGACAGGTTTCTCCCTGTCTACTGAAAAGGGCAAAAGTTTTCTTATGCTTATGAAAGTCATTCTCGCTTTTCTCTTCTATGTAAAGCAAACCCAAACATTCTTACCTCGTGGTTTTTTGCTTTGTTTTTAATCTAGATTCCTCTGAAGGCAACAGAACATCTTCCTCTTCATACTTATCATCTAAACTCTCCATGACTTATGGTTACTGTTAATATGTCAGAGAGAAAATGAAACTGATCCGTAAGAGTTAAGAGATCTACCGTAGCTTACTTGGGCCGCGTTGAGTTCAGGACTGGAGAGAGTAGCAACACCTTTTGAGTTATCAGATGTAGGTGTCAGACTCATGAAGTAACCATCGCCTTAAAAAAGAATGAAATCATTTAGATCAGCCAGAACCATTCATGCAGTATCATCCACAAAATGTTATTGTTACATATCAACAACAAAAACATATGGTCACCATCTTCAGAGAACCTGTGGTATGGTCGGCCAGGGGCCCGACGTAGTGTGTTCCCGCGACACCGCTGAGAACACTCCACGTGACGTCACCGGGAATGGACCTCCACTCACAGAAGTTCTGATCCGAGAAATCGCATGACGCTGCCATTGGAGGTACTGGAAGTGGACGAAATATATTCAATTAGGTACAATAAGTAACATCTATGATAATATATAGTAAAGATCTACATACATGTAGCAGTCTCTATGGTATATTTCTGTCACATGTATTTTGTTCAAGGGGCTTAAGGAAAAGAGTATTCAATCATCCATGAACAGTCATGTGAAATTTCGATTTCTTGAAGTTTCAGATTATATTACGTACCTACCATTCCGGTATTCTATATTTTGCTATGACCAAGTTGAATAGTGTTACAATTGTGTATAAAAACATACAAACGAACTAATAGTTAGTTACCATTGAAAAATTTAATTCCATAGTTAAAAAATAATGAAACTGAACTCGAAGTAAGATAAATTATTTCTAACACTGAACTAAAGTGAAATATTTAGGTACCGGTGGGCGGTGGTGGGGAGGGTCTAGTGGTGGTGGTGGAGGGGATGGCATCTGACGGCATCAGTTCACAAACCGACGAGGGAGACACCTCAAGATCGTCCAGATACACCAAGCCATGTATGTGGTCAAGGCTCCAGTTACCCATGAGCCGTTTTGCCACAAATTCAATCTAAGGATGTCAACATCATTTGATGAGCAGTACACGACAAATTAAACTTTTTAGTTGAACGTAGGTAAGATCTTATGAAAGTAAAGATATGATTACGTTAACGGAGTGGACAGTAAAGATGAGGAATACAAAGATGATTAGATGAATTCTATATTTCATTAGCTTAAGTTCGTTATAAGTGAAAAGTTCCATAATCCAACAATCCATAATCCAACACACAACAATAAAGATATTGCGATGCAAGAGTTTGTCTTGATCATTACAGATGATAAAGTTACTTTTATAGACCAGGTCGTGGCTTAAGATGATGAAGGTTATTAGACGAAGCAAATGCCCATAATGTTGTTTAACTAACACCTAACGTGAGAAGTGAAAGATGAGAAATATAAAGATCATTAGATGCAAGAATTGATATTTTGACTGCAAGAAAGGGCGTGATGAGCAGGAATAATGGGTTACAAGAGGTGTGGGGTGACGGGGTGTATACTGGCAGAGCACTGACCAAGGGAGCAGCGGTTGGTTGAGAAGGAATTTTGGCCAAAAGGAAATCAACAGAAATATCAACGAGGAAGGAGACTTTCAGTTGGTTTGCTTTCCTAGTGGTGGCACCTCAAGTGGATCTGTCTACCACAAGAACCATTGCGTTACTTCTGAGCTGTGTTTCACCTGTGCTAGATAGAGGATCGAATTATGGATTGACTGAAAGTTGTGTGAATTTTGACTGCGCTTTAACAAGATATGTTATGCACCATGAGCAGGACACCTCAAACTTTGCGAACTGTATTGCCTGTGAGAATAATGACGACTTTTGAGAAACAGTAAACTGTGGGAATGAGGAAGAACTAGGATGAACGTGGAATTTCCAAGTATTTCAGTGAAGGTTGAGAGATGTGCGAATTTCAGCACATTGTTGTTCTCAAAGAGTCCAAGAACATATTTGAAAACAGCGTGACTGGTGTTGCTGAAGACACCTAAAGATAGTTTTACACGTGAAGAGTGGTTGGGACCCTAGTATTTAAACCATCCAGCCTAACAAGGTTGCTTTATCCTATTTACAAGAGCTAAGGGAGACTAATCAAATCCTCCGTTATTTTTCACACCAGACAAATACGATTCCAACATACACTCAAAAATCACACACTATCCATTGAAAACATTCTACTTAATCAACAGCCAATCATCCTTATTATCATTTACCAGACATGAATTAGTGTGCGAAAAAGACCTGCGGATCGATCGACAATACACGTGACCAGTCGCCAGAACACCAGGTCTGCGAAACTGTTTGGGAGGCAAACTTTCTACTGGTTGAAACTGGAATTACATATGAAATTATGGAAAAGGAAATATTAAATAAACTATCTACACACCTAAAGACTGAATGGAGGGGGTCTAAAAGAGGGAAACAAAGATGCTGCATGTAAAAGAGAACTGAGTTAAGGAAGAGTTAGGGGTGTATGATGCTGCCCATCACAGAAAACAAAGGTAAAGGAGGCTTTATTACATTATTCAAGTTTTCAAACCAATGTCAAAACTTTGACAACGAAAAGTTCTCTGAAATATGCTAAGAATGAACAACCAGAGGATACAGCAAGATATCATGTAAGTAGTTTGTTAAGAGAGTTCTTGAAATGCACATTAGCAGCAGTACAATTCTGGATTTATAGAATAAACATTTTGTTGAAAACCTAAATATATACAACTCACAAAGAACAAAAAGAATCGCTAAATGCAACATGCCAACAATATAGCTACTACACAATAGCTATAGGTTGAACCAGAGGTTGAACCATTATGTGACATTCATTTTTTCATTCATTTCAAGCTAGAAGTTTCAGTTTCTAAATTGTTTCTTACATTTTTCATATGTATATATATGTATGTGTGTGTGTGTGTATATGTGCGTATGTATGTATATGTGTGTGTATGTGTATATGTATATATATATGTATATTATCCCTGGGGATAGGGGTGAAAGAATACTTCCCACGTATTCCTCGCGTGTCGTAGAAAGCGACTAGAGGGGACGGGAGCGGGGGGCCAGAAATCCTCCCCTCCTTGTATTAACTTTCTAAAATGGGAAACAGAAGAAGGAGTCACGCGGGGAGTGCTCATCCTCCTCGAAGGCTCAGAGTGGGGTGCCTAAATGTGTGTGGATGTAACCAAGATGTGAAAAAAGGAGAGATAGGTAGTATGTTTGAGGAAAGGAACCTGGATGTTTTGGCTCTGAGTGAAACGAAGCTCAAGGGTAAAGGAGAAGAGTGGTTTGGGAATGTCTGGGGAGTAAAGTCAGGGGTTAGTGAGAGGACAAGAGCAAGGGAAGGAGTAGCAATACTCCTGAAACAGGAGTTGTGGAAGTATGTGATAGAATGTAAGAAAGTAAATTCTCGATTAATATGGGTAAAACTGAAAGTTGATGGAGAGAGGTGGGTGATTATTGGTGCATATGCACCTGGGCATGAGAAGAAAGATCATGAGAGGCAAGTGTTTTGGGAGCAGCTGAATGAGTGTGTTAGTGGTTTTGATGCACGAGACCGGGTTATAGTGATGGGTGATTTGAATGCAAAGGTGAGTAATGTGCCAGTTGAGGGAATAATTGGTATACATGGGGTGTTCAGTGTTGTAAACGGAAATGGTGAAGAGCTTGTAGATTTATGTGCTGAAAAAGGACTGATGATTGGGAATACCTGGTTTAAAAAGCGAGATATACATAAGTATACTTATGTAAGTAGGAGAGATGGCCAGAGAGCGTTATTGGATTACGTGTTAATTGACAGGCGTGCGAAAGAGAGACTTTTGGATGTTAATGTGCTGAGAGGTGCAACTGGAGGGATGTCTGATCATTATCTTGTGGAGGCTAAGGTGAAGATTTGTATGGGTTTTCAGAAAAGAAGAGGGAATGTTGGGGTGAAGAGGGTGGTGAGAGTAAGTGAGCTTAGGAAGGAGACCTGTTTGAGGAAGTACCAGGAGAGACTGAGTACAGAATGGAAAAAGGTGAGAACAATGGAAGTAAGGGGAGTGGGGGAGGAATGGGATGTATTTAGGGAATCAGTGATGGATTGCGCAAAAGATGCTTGTGGCATGAGAAGAGTGGGAGGTGGGTTGATTAGAAAGGGTAGTGAGTGGTGGGATGAAGAAGTAAGAGTATTAGTGAAAGAGAAGAGAGAGGCATTTGGACGATTTTTGCAGGGAAAAAATGCAATTGAGTGGGAGATGTATAAAAGAAAGAGACAGGAGGTCAAGAGAAAGGTGCAAGAGGTGAAAAAAGGGCAAATGAGAGTTGGGGTGAGAGAGTATCATTAAATCTTAGGGAGAATAAAAAGATGTTCTGGAAGGAGGTAAATAAAGTGCGTAAGACAAGGGAGCAAATGGGAACCTCAGTGAAGGGCGCAAATGGGGAGGTGATAACAAGTAGTGGTGATGTGAGAAGGAGATGGAGTGAGTATTTTGAAGGTTTGTTGAATGTGTTTGATGATAGAGTGGCAGATATAGGGTGTTTTGGTCGAGGTGGTGTGCAAAGTGAGAGGGTTAGGGAAAATGATTTGGTAAACAGAGAAGAGGTAGTGAAAGCTTTGCGGAAGATGAAAGCCGGCAAGGCAGCAGGTTTGGATGGTATTGCAGTGGAATTTATTAAAAAAGGGGGTGACTGTATTGTTGACTGGTTGGTAAGGTTATTTAATGTATGTATGACTCATGGTGAGGTGCCTGAGGATTGGCGGAATGCGTGCATAGTGCCATTGTACAAAGGCAAAGGGGATAAGAGTGAGTGCTCAAATTACAGAGGTATAAGTTTGTTGAGTATTCCTGGTAAATTATATGGGAGGGTATTGATTGAGAGGGTGAAGGCATGTACAGAGCATCAGATTGGGGAAGAGCAGTGTGGTTTCAGAAGTGGTAGAGGATGTGTGGATCAGGTGTTTGCTTTGAAGAATGTATGTGAGCAATACTTAGAAAAGCAAATGGATTTGTATGTAGCATTTATGGATCTGGAGAAGGCATATGATAGAGTTGATAGAGATGCTCTGTGGAAGGTATTAAGAATATATGGTGTGGGAGGAAAGTTGTTAGAAGCAGTGAAAAGTTTTTATCGAGGATGTAAGGCATGTGTACGTGTAGGAAGAGAGGAAAGTGATTGGTTCTCAGTGAATGTAGGTTTGCGGCAGGGGTGTGTGATGTCTCCATGGTTGTTTAATTTGTTAATTTGTTAGGGAGGTAAATGCAAGAGTTTTGGAAAGAGGGGCAAGTATGAAGTCTGTTGGGGATGAGAGAGCTTGGGAAGTGAGTCAGTTGTTGTTCGCTGATGATACAGCGCTGGTGGCTGATTCATGTGAGAAACTGCAGAAGCTGGTGACTGAGTTTGGTAAAGTGTGTGGAAGAAGAAAGTTAAGAGTAAATGTGAATAAGAGCAAAGGTTATTAGGTACAGTAGGGTTGAGGGTCAAGTCAATTGGGAGGCGAGTTTGAATGGAGAAAAACTGGAGGAAGTGAAGTGTTTTAGATATCTGGGAGTGGATCTGGCAGCGGATGGAACCATGGAAGCGGAAGTGGATCATAGGGTGGGGGAGGGGGCGAAAATTCTGGGGGCCTTGAAGAATGTGTGGAAGTCGAGAACATTATCTCGGAAAGCTAAAATGGGTATGTTTGAAGGAATAGTGGTTCCAACAATGTTGTATGGTTGCGAGGCGTGGGCTATGGATAGATTTGTGCGCAGGAGGATGGAGGTGCTGGAAATGAAATGTTTGAGGACAATGTGTGGTGTGAGGTGGTTTGATCGAGTGAGTAACGTAAGGGTAAGAGAGATGTGTGGAAATAAAAAGAGCGTGGTTGAGAGAGCAGAAGAGGGTGTTTTGAAGTGGTTTGGGCACATGGAGAGAATGAGTGAGGAAAGATTGACCAAGAGGATATATGTGTCGGAGGTGGAGGGAACGAGGAGAAGAGGGAGACCAAATTGGAGGTGGAAAGATGAAGTGAAAAAGATTTTGTGTGATCGGGGCCTGAACATGCAGGAGGGTGAAAGGAGGGCAAGGAATAGAGTGAATTGGAGCGATGTGGTATACCGGGGTTGACGTGCTGTCAGTGGATTGAATCAAGGCATGTGAAGCGTCTGGGGTAAACCATGGAAAGCTGTGTAGGTATGTATATTTGCGTGTGTGGACGTATGTATATACATGTGTATGGGGGGGGGGTTGGGCCATTTCTTTCGTCTGTTTCCTTGCGCTACCTCGCAAACGCGGGAGACAGCGACAAAGTATAATAAATATATAATAATACAATGAACTACTGTATGGCAGCTTTAGCTGGTCCCTCAAACTTATTTGGTGTGATGTCTGTAACACCCGGAAGCCCAGAGCCACATGAGAGGCGGCACCAGATTCACAAGTACCAGGGTTGCAGCAATGACGCTTTGAAAAGTAAATTACAATTACTCCAACCCTGCCAAGGACGCACCGAAACACATTTCCATTGCAAGTCTACCTGGACATGAAACAAACCTTGTCAAAGCGACAGCCCAACAACATCCTTCACATCCATGTCACTTCATGGTTGAGCCTACACCACAAAGTATTAGTACCGAACGTGTATTATACACATCACTAATCCCACAAGCAGAACAGATTTCTTCTCCGCCAAGCATTACCAGTATGCACAAACAAATATGAATCACTTCATAACCTAGCCCACTCAATAACTCTGAACGAATCGACTCCTGAGTGCTTCATCCAAAACATACATAATTCTGAAAATGTATCTACCAAGAGATGCGTCAATGAAATCATACCCCACTCTGCCCACACTGTTGCTCCGCCCCACACACCTACAGTAGTCAGTTCATGTAACACGTCTCCAACATTTCCTAAACAACAGATCTCTTGGAGTGACCGGTATACGCTGCCTGCTTCCTAGCATGTAAAGCTGCGGAACAATAACAGCAGTGGCAGCAACAATAACAGAGAGAGAGAGAGAGAGAGAGAGAGAGAGACAGAGAGAGAGAGACAGAGAGACAGAGAGAGAGAGACAGACAGAGAAAGAGAGAGAGAAATCAAGAGCTATTCGCAAACTGAGTGTAAACTATAATGGTATCCATCCATCACTGCCAGGTAACCTGGGTTACATCTTCAGTATGAGCATCACCAGTATGTTCCAAGTACACTCACTAATCCGTCCCTTCATTACATCTACAAACTAATGATTTCAACCCAAATTATGTAACATGTTGTAGTTCGCCTACTGACTTGTGGGAAGCAGTTGCAACATTACCCACAGTGTCTTCAGTTTCTCCTAGTTTTCAGTGGGTGTATTACTGACGTTGCGTGATGTAAGATAAGATAGTTATCCCCATTCAGAAAGTGATAATGATAGTAATAATGATTAATGATGATGATGAAAATGATGATCGTATTGGTAACGATAATTAAAACAATAATAATAGTAATAATGATAATAATAATAATAATTATAATAATAATAATAATAATAACGGTGGATTGAATCAAGGCATGTGAAGCGTCTGGGGTAAACCATGGAAAGCTGTGTAGGTATGTATATTTGCGTGTGTGGACGTGTGTATGTACATGTGTATGGGGGGGGTTGGGCCATTTCTTTCGTCTGTTTCCTTGCGCTACCTCGCAAACGCGGGAGACAGCGACAAAGTATAAAAAAAAAAAAAAAAAAAAAAATAACGATAATAATAATAGTAATAACAATAATAATGATAACGTATGCAAACTTTTTCAAGGTATAGAGGCACAATATACAGTAGAAAAAACAACGAATTACATATCTCACATGTCATTAAGCGTCCACTGAAGCTAAGCACTTCTTCCTATATCTCCAACTGAGATATAAATTGTTGTATTCAACTATCTATCTATCTATCTATATCTCTGAAGCCCATTCCCTCCGGGAACTCTCATCCAAGGGGTGGCCACGGCAAAAGAGTCTCCATTTAACCCTGTCCTTACATGCCTTCCTCACATCCACCATTTCACGCATCCTTCCTCTGTTTGTCTCCCTCCAGTATTCCTCCACTCTGTATGCCCATGTCACAGGTGGTCTTCCATTGTACTATCACACACTCTCCTTGTAAACTCCCTGTCTTGCATTCTTTCCACATGTCCAAGCCCAAACCAACTCAGAGTATTACGATTCACCCATTCTAGCAAAACGCAATGAACTTCTTTTACACTCCCTGCTATACCACAACTCTCAAAAACCCCTTCATTTCTTTCTTCATTTCATCTAGACACATCACATGCTATTCTCAAATAGCTTATTTCCACAGCCTGGAATCTTGACCTCTGTGCCTCATTCTGCTTCTATGTTTCAGCTGCATAAGTCGGGTTGGGAGGACTATGTTGTTGTTCTCGTCACTTCCATATTTACACAACTGCCCTTCATTATTCTGTTAAGGGACCCAGTGACTCTTCTACCCTGTACTGCTCTCTCGCTTATCTCTCCGTCCATATCACCACACTTACCCTAAACAGTTCCCAAATACTTAAATTCCCTCACCTCTTCTATTCTCCCCCCCCCCCCCCCATTCTCAGCACAATTTAGTACACTTTCTTCTTTCACTCTATGTGGTTTTACAAAATTTTTACTTTCACTCTGTATCCTTTCAAATAACATTACTTTTACTTGCATTTACCTTCAATCTCCTACACTTAAACACATCATAAAACAGACTTACAACCTTCTGCGACCCATCTTCACTCTCGGCAAACATAGTATCATCCGTAAACAGGCTTGCCACTAGCCGCCATATCTCACTGCTACACTCCTTTTCTACATCTCTTTTTCCTAGTTTTGCTTTATATATATATCAAAAAGCCACGATGACATCACACAGCCCTGTCTCACACCTACATGTATCCCAAAAGCTTTCGCTCAGCTCTCCATCCACTCTTACACATGCATTTGCTCCTTTATAGTAGGCTCTCACACCATCCAACAGCAGTCCTTCTATACCATGTATCCTTACCAAATCCCACAAAGCATTTCACTCGACTCTGTTATACGCTTTCTCCAGATCCATGAGAGTTACATGCAATTTCTTAACTTTCTCTAAATACTTTTGGACGGCCATCTTAACAACAAAAAATCTGGTCCACACATACCCTATCTTTCCTAAAAACACTTTGCTCTTCACTTATTCTGCATTCAGTCACTTCCATCACTCTGTCAGTCAATATTCTTGCGTATAATTTCCCTTTTATACTTAACTGATTTATTCCCCTGTAATTGCTACATACATCCTTAGCATCTTTTCCTTTGAGTAAAGGAACAATAATAGCTTTCATCCAATCTTCAGCCATCCACTCTATCATACTTTCTCCTCCACACTTCAGCGTTTCAGCCGTAATCCCATCCACTCCAGGTACATTTCATACCTTCAGCCTCATCATTGCCCTTCTTACCTCTCTTTATGCTATAGGCTCCTGTGCTTGTCTCCTCTCCCTTCTCTCATCCACTACAAGCACTAAGATGTTGTTACAAAAGTATTATAAACTTCCTGTAAGATTTCGATTATTAGTATAATGAACAGCAGGCTGCTGGCTGGTCCTCACCGTCTACAGGGAGGCTTTCCTGACACCACTAAAGATCTTCCTCACACGTCATGTACTTCTCTGGCCTTACATCCTACTTAACGTGTGCCAGAACCTGCCCTTCTGTTCCACTACATGAACAACATTACCTACCAATCCATCCATCACTTTGGGTCTCAGCACCTACTCTTCCATCCCACTACATGGGTCACAGTATCTACCCGCCATCCTACTTCATGGTTCTCGATACCTGCCCTTCTATCCCATTAGATGGATCTTCCGGTACCTACTATTTCATCCCGGTACATGGGTCTTAGTACCTACCCTTACATCCCACTACATAGGTCTCATTACCTACCTTACAATCACACTACATGACTCTCAGTGCCTACCCTTCCATATCACTTCATGGGTCTCAGTAACTACTCATCTATCACAAGTCTCGGCATTTACTATGGAAAGGCATATGAGGACAGTTACAAACGCTGATTGAATCGCAAACAAGATGTGTAAGATTTTCAGATACAGCTAAGGTCTTTGGTTTGTTCTCAAATGTAGTTTAAGAATTCAGATATGATAAAGTAGAACTAAAGGCGAACTGAATGCAGATACGTCAAGGAATGCTGTATTGAAGTAATGGCTGGTGGAAGGGGTGCTCAATTTAGCAACAATATAAATCAGTGTGCTATGGGCAACTGTGACAAAAAGATAAAACTTCTATCAATATCATTTCCCGAAAGTATCAGCCAGTGAAAGAGAAAAAGACAGGTACTGATGATTATGAGAACAGATACAATGATGAATATAATGATGGTGTGAGAACAGGTGCACTGATGAATAGGGAAGTGATGAATATGGGAAGGGTGTGAGAGCAGACTACTGATGAGAAATGCATTTTTGAAAGTTCTTTTAAAAAATAGACCATCAAAATATATTCTCTATCTTAAAGATTATTATTTTTCATCAAAGTCATTGAGTAATAAGGTCTTGTTATATAACCATCATAACACATTATATTGGTTATACTATGCAATGAAACAGTAGATAATTGGATTAAGTTACATATCGTTCGGTTATGTTATAGAACCATCATCATTAGTTTACCTGAATACTGTCCACCGACTGGGATGGCAAGTGGAACTGTCCTTGACCCCAGTGTCCCATGCTACTATCGGGCAGCTCCCACACAGGGGTCCTGACATTTTCCCCTTGGTAACCTGGTGCTGTGCTTACAAGAGCCACTAATGATGCTGGGGCATCCATTGCTTTCTTAAACCTGTCAAAGTCAAGATACCGGAATCAGATATTTGAATTACAGGAACTTCTTTTTTCTAAAGCAAACTTTTCATGACACATGAGGATGATGTAAGGATGATAATAAACAAAAAGTACATACTGAAGAAAGTTTCTGGAAATGTTATCAAACATCATACGTCAAACCATATACATTTGTCAGGTATACAACCTGTTCAGCACACAAAAACCTTCTACTTGACAAATAACAAACGCTGTATCATATCAGGCAACCAATATGAACGTATGCATGATCTAGAACGAGCATTACCAAAATTTAACACAGGTCGTATAATGGAGCAGAACGGGTGAGGTTAGGGTGGCAGTTTTGCCCACTAAGTTGTCAGTGGGCGTGACAAACTTGAGGTGGGTGGAGGTGAGAGGCCGGTCCACCTCATCATTTAGTTCTGAGAATATCCACTCCAGATTACCTGTGTTGGTCCAGCCACAGGTGTCACTCTCAAAGTCACAGTTACCTAAATTGGGGGATATTGAAGAGTTAGCGAAAGCCAGAAAATCTATGGATATATACATAAGAATTAATAAGAATGAAACAATGCCAGATTACCTAACACTTCTGACATGATTAACACAAGATTAAAAAGAATATATGTATTCAAGGTATGGATCCTTGAAAACAAAACCGAATGTCTTATAGATATCTTACAAGTACGTCAACCTGGTCAGGTATTTAGGGTTACTACCTAAAACACACACACACACACACACACACACACACACACACTAGGAACCTTTCTAAGGGATATCTACAATTCCAGTGCTGAACTATGCTCATCAGCAGGGACAGTTAGACTCCTTTGAAACGAGCAGTTCAAATTTCTTTAGTCAACTGACTGTGATACAGCCTATCCAAAGGTGATTCCCTTACGATGCAACCCAAAGCAGGTGAAGCCAAGCAACACTCATATGCTAAATATGTAAAGAGAGGAAGGTCAGATGTCAGGTCACGTCATCAGTGGCCACCTGCACTCCATGGGGATTATGATGCCCCGCCTAACTGCGACCTCTGCTTTTATGGACCTCAGTTAAGTGTACTCAATAAAGTTAGATCTTTGCATTTTGAACAATCACCTTTATCCATCTTGCCTATACATACATTCCTGGGGATAGGGGAGAATGAATACTTTCCACGTATTCCCCCGCGTGTCGTAGACGGCGACTATGAGGTGGGAGCGGGGGGACTGGAAACCCTTCCCTCCTTGCATTTCAACTTCTAAAAGGGAAAACAGAAGGAGTCACGCGGGGAATGCTCATCCTCCTCGAATGCTCAGATTGGGATGTCTGAATGTGTGTGGATGTAATCAAAATGAGAAGAAAGGAGAGATAGGTAGTATGTTTGAGGAAAGATACCTGTATGTTCTGGCTCTGAGTGAAACGAAGCTCACGGGTAAAGGGAAAGAGCGGTTTGGAAAAGCCTTGGGAGTATAGTTAGGGATTGGCGAGAGGACAAGAGCTAAGGAAGAAGTAGCACTGCTCCTGAAGCAGGAGTTGTGGGAATATGTGATAGAGTGTAAGAAAGTAAATTCTAGATTGATGTGGGTAAAACTGAAAGTGGATGTAAAGAGATGGGTGATCATTGGTACCTATGCACCTGGTCATGAGAAAGATCATTAGAGGCAAGTGTTTTGGGAGCAGCTGAATGTCAGCAGCTTTGATACACGAGACCGGGTTTTAGTGATGGGTGATTTAAATGGGAAGATGCATAATGTGGCAGTTGAGGGTGTAATTGGTGCACATGGGGTATTCAGTGTTGTGAATGGAAATGGTGAAGAGCTTGTGGATTTGTGTGCTGAAAAAGACTGGTGACTGGGAATACCTAGTTTAAAAAGAGGGATATACACAAGTACACGTATGTGAGTAGGAGAGACGGTCAAAAGGCATTATTGGATTATGTGTTAATTGATAGGTATGTAAAAGAGAGACTTTTGGACGTTAATGTGCTGAAAGGGGCAGTTGGAAGGCTGTCTGATCATAATGTTGTGGAGGCGAAGGTGAAGATTTGTAGAGGTTTTAAAAATGAAGAGAGAATGTTGGGGAGAAGAGATTGGTGAGAGTAAGTGAGCTTGGAAAGGAGAATTGTGTGAGGAAGTACCAGGAGAGACTGAGTGTAGAATGGCAAAAGAAGAGAGCAAATGACGTGAGGAGAAAGGGTGAGGAATGGGATGTATCTAGGGAAGCAGTGATGGCAAGTGCAAAAGATACATGGGCGTGAGAAAGGTGGGAGGTGGGCAGATTAGAAAAGGTAGTGAGTAGTGGGATGAAGAAGTTAAGTTTAGCGAAAGAGAAAAGAGAAGCGTTTGGACGATACTTGCAAGGAAGGAGTGCAAATGACTAAGAGATGTATAAAAAAAAGTAGCAGGAGGTCAAGAGAAAGGTGCAGTAGTTGAAAAAGAGGGCAAATGAGAGCTTGGGAGAGAGAACATCATTAGACTTTAGAGAGAATAAAAAGACAAGAGAACAAATGAGAACATCGGTGAAGGGGAAAGTGGGGATGTAATAACGGTTGATGATGAAGTGAGAAGGAGATAGAATGAGTACTTTGAAGGTTTGTTGAATGTGTTTGATGATAGATTGGCAGATATAGGGTGTTTTGGTCGGGGTGGTGTGCGAAGTGAGAGGGGTCAGGTAAATTGGCTTGATTAAGAAAGAATAGGTAGTGAAAGCTTTGCGGAAAATGAAATCCAGCAAGGCAGTAGAATTTATCAAGAAAAGGGGGGAAGTGGGGTACTGTGTTGTTGATTGGTTGTTAAGGATATTCATTTTATGTATGGATCATGGTGAAGTGCCTCAGGATTGGCGGAATGCAAAGGCAAAGGATATAAAGGTGAGCGGTCACATTACAGAAGCATAAGTTTACCTGGGAAATTATATGGGAGGGTACTGATTGAGAAGGTGAAGGCATGTACAGAACATCAGATTGGGAAAGAGAAGTGTGGTATCAGAAGTAGTAGAAGATGTGTGGATCAGGTGTTTGCTTTGAAGAATGTGTGAGAAATACTTAGAAAAACTGGATTTGCATATAGCATTCATGGATCTGGGGGAAGGGTAAGACAGGAATGATAAGAGACTCTTTGTGGAAGGTGTTACGAATATGTAATGTGGGATGAGAGCTACTAGATGCAATTAAGAGTTTCTATAAAGTAAGACGTGTATGAGAGCAGGAAGAGAGGAAGGAGAGTTATTTCAGGTGAGAGTGGGTGTGAGGTAACGTGTGCGATGTTACCATGGTTATGCAATCTGTTTCTGGTTGGAATGGTGCATGGGAGGTGAGTCATATGCTGGTGGCTGATGACATTGCTTTGATAGCAGACACAAGTAACTAAGTTTAGAAGAGTGCATGAAAGGAGGAAATTGAGGGTTAATCTAAATAAAAGTAAGGTCATGAAATAAACAACAGAGGGAAGCAACTTATATTTAGAAAGGGAGAGATAGAAAGGAATTTTAACGCTAAAGAATTTAATCTTATTACTACTGAGATAAGAGGACCAATGATGAGTCACGTAAGAAAGATTACCACCGGTAGACATTGCACCGGAAAAGTCATAACGGTGATCAAGAAGGGAAAAGATTCTAAATTCATGAGAAAGTGAGATTTGAGGAGAATATTAAAGCCACTGTAGATAGCAGAAGTGAGAGTAATGGGGTGATTGTTGAAAGGGTTAGAGTGGTCCCTTTTCTTAGGAATGAGCTGCACTTTTCCTTTTTAAAAGCTTGGTTCTTGAGATAGAGATGAAATAAGCGAGAAAGAATCGGCGCAGCTCTAAAATAAAATATTCTCTTAGGACTGGTGAAGGTGTGCCACCTGTGGAATGGGATCGGGATCCAGATCCAGTCATTGAACTCAATTTAAAGATCATTGAAATTTTTGGCTTAAAAATTGATTTCTCCAAGATTCAGCCTGACTGGTTGTAGATTAATAATCAGCACGTATTAACATCACTTTATGTGATGGCAGTCTAGCATAGCAGAGTTAATCATGAAGAACTAGGAATTACATGCGGACAGAAGCAACATCATGTGGAACGATCGGGTGGCACAAGAACACACATTAGATCACATGTATTGACCTGCATGTTTTTCGCAACCTTTGTTCTCACCTTGTATGGGACAGCTCTGAGAGTCGTCAAGCTTGATGTCATCAATTGCTATATAACCGTAAGGAGTTCCACCAGAGAAAATCTGGAAGATTACATGGCCACTACTGCCAAAGTCAGCTACTTCCCCTGCACCTAGTTGCCAATCCATACCAGTCCCCACTGTTGACAAAAAAAGGCTTTAGAGGTTTCTTGGTATTTTCAATAACCAATTAATGAAAATAAAAAAAGAAAAAATCATTTTGCTATCTTCCTGAAAGCTAAAAAATCTTTTTGTATCAGAAATAAGCTTCGGCACTACTTGGACTTCAAGACTGTCTTACAGAAGCTTCATCATGATAAAGATTCATGGACAAACAATGTGACTGTGATCATCGTGACTCACCTTCAACACGGAAAATTTCCTCATTTGTATCGCTGGTTAGGACGCGAAAAGTAGTACTATCAACAGTTTCAAACTGGTACCAAAATGTGAGGCAGTTAGAGTTGTAAAGGATATTTGGGCCATCCATGGTAGCCAGATCTTCACCAGAAGAAGCCTTTGAGAGGTCAGCCACTGAGAAATGGCCTACATGAGAAATGAAATGAATCCTTAGGGTTAGCAGTTTTTACGACCTAAGACAAGTATAAAGGCAAAGTTCAGAGATATTAAGATCAGAGAATTCATTTCAAATCATCGGTACATGGATATGTAAATAATCAATTTTCAAAGGAAATGATAATGGCATCACTCACCAAATGAGGATTTGTACGTGTGATCTTCGGTGGCAAATTTGTGCACACTCTGAGCACTGTACATGCGGTAAAACTGGAAGTCTGTTGGCACACCAGACTGATACCCTGAAGAGGGCAAAGAATATACGTGACACAGGTCAGTTACATTAAGGAGGTCATTAAGTGAAGGAGGTTAAATGCATGAGGCAGGTGATTGCATTGACTGTAGACAGACAGGTTGTTTACTGACTCGCTACAAGTACGAAGGTAATATAACAGTTAGATGGATGATGAATTCATGAGGTAAGCTAGTGTGTCACACTAAGGAAACCATTCTAATATGTGACCAGTGTGCAACATGAGGCATATGAAGAACGACCAACCAATTTGAGGAGGCTTCTATGATAGATGAGAAAGAGGAGCAAGACGTTAAATCTGTGAGGTCATGAAACCACATTTGATAAAGACTCATTAACTTGAGGGGATCATAGCGCCAGACAAAGCGGGTTGAATATTCCCCATGGGGGTCAGTAGAGGGTTGGGGGCCATATTAAGTGAGGAAGTCCTCTTTGTTACGAATAAGGCCAAGAATGTTACATGTTACAAGTCTTCGTGTTACATGATGGATTTCATGGTGATGAGAGTAGCCTGGTGCTACACAGAAAATTTTTGTGTTGCCTGAGAAGGGCTTGGCTGATATGTGAGAAGTGGGTGTGTTATGAACAAGAGGAAGCAAGATGTTTTACGAAGGTGACCAAGGCGTTACATGAGGAACGGAGGTTATCACGTAAGGGTGACCAGACTGGTTCATGAGTGATGAGGGGGAGGGGAAAGAATGTTCCACGAAGGGAGATGGATTCAATGAAGAAAACTTAGGCATTATACAAGTGGTAACCAGGATGTCAGGTTAAGAATGCTAGAATGTCAAATAAAAGGGACTGTGTTGCAGAAGCGCTTCAGTACCAACCATGCCTCACGTTTTACTCGCCTCTCGGGCTCCAGTTCCCTCCAGATCATTCAGATGCAACAGATCTTTCAGCTTCATCCTTGATGACTATTTAGACCAGAGGGAACCATCATCAAGGGTTCCGGCTATCGTCCCATAGTCTTGGTCAACTTAAGATAATTGCTCTCCATCTGCATCTGAACTCAAGGATATACACAACTTTATCCTCATGAAACTCACCGATGCCTTCCCTGTTTCCTTCTCTTTTTCTTCTAGAAAATAGTAGCAGAAAGGGACAAGGAGGCGGGTAGTCTATTTAGTTTAGCCTATCTGTTTCTGAGGAGAAAGGACAATAGCAAAGGGCTAACTTGTGAGTGTATTTACTCGGAAGGTAGTGTGCGCGGGGAAACCTGAAGGTGTTTTTTACCACAAATCTTCGGCAATATAGTGCACAAGTGTATCTGTTGTTTGAATGTTTGGGGAGACTAATGCATAGGAGGCTCCACAGGAGTCGCCGAGGAGAGTTGTGACGCGAGATGATAATTCTGTTGATATCATTAACTTACCTCCACAATACCTGTCATAGTCATACTCAAAATCACAGGTCTGCTCCTGAACAGGACATCCATCTGAGGTGATTTCGATGTTATCCAAGAGAGTAAGGCAGTCTTCTCCCTCCACTTGCACTTCCCACTCCAACTGTTGACAAGATCAGTAAAGAGTTGATAATCGAGTTACGAGAAGCTCTGAGAAAGGCAGTTTTCAGTACAGCTCCCAAATCCCATAACATATACATTCATATATCCTGGTCGTTTCCATAGATATTCTACGAGTTGATACACGTAAATATTTACGTTTATTACAACACATATATTAATCCTGTACGTGTATTACAACTCCTCAGTTAATACTTTGAATACATCACAACTTCTCGTTCATACTTTACATGTATCATAACTCCTAAGTTGATATTTCTTATGTACCACAATTCCTCTTTTGATATTTCGTATGTATCATATTTATAAAGTTCATACTTTCCTTCAGGTAGAACTTTTCTACCAAAACAGCTATTTTGTATAATTTCCATAATTCTGCACCAGCTTAGATTTTCCTGATCTTGGGAATATATTTTCATTGTTTTGCTGACCAATCCCTACATTTTCCTCACTTTTTTCATATTGTTCAAGCAATAATTCTAATGGCAGAGATCATGACAGCAAAGACCTTTGATAGTAAAGACCAGTCATGTCAAAGACCTACCACAGCAGAGACCTATAACGGTAGAGACTAATCATGTAAGAGGCCCTCCCATGGCACAGAAGTATCGTGGTAGAGACCAGTCATGTCAGAGACCAGTAATGTTCACTCTGGCTTTACAATATTTTTGCATAACTTTATGAAAGTTTCAACTGCATTTTCTTT
This sequence comes from Panulirus ornatus, assembly GCF_036320965.1. NCBI lineage: Eukaryota > Metazoa > Arthropoda > Malacostraca > Decapoda > Palinuridae > Panulirus > Panulirus ornatus. Next base: position 2,880,857 of record NC_092232.1, read on the forward strand.
TTCAATATTTTCCCTTATGCCTTCCCATATAGCATTCTGCTTTTATAATGTGCTTATTGTGAAGTAATATATATATATATATATATATATATATATATATATATATCATTGAATCTTCTATTACTAAATACACAGAGAAATGTAACACTAATATCGGTGAAAGTCTATACAAATAGGATAGCTTAATTTTTGGTGGAATTTGTGAACAGTTCCTCTTCTTGTCCACATGATAAGTTTATGATACGCTTGTTCTCAAACTCGAACTGAGAAGAGGTCAAGTGAGGATTGTCCGCTCTAAGGAAGGCTCATTCCTGTTCTTGATGTTAACACGGAAGATGGCGAGTATGTATATACATATATATATATATATATATATATATATATATATATATATATATATATATATATATATATATATATATATATATATGGATAGAGTTGTGCGCAGGAGGATGGATGTGCTGGAAATGAGATGTTTGAGGACAATGTGTGGTGTGAGGTGGTTTGATCGAGTGAGTAACGTAAGGGTAAGAGAGATGTGTGGAAATAAAAAGAGCGTGGTTGAGAGAGCAGAAGAGGGTGTTTTGAAGTGGTTTGGGCACATGGAGAGAATGAGTGAGGAAAGATTGACCAAGAGGATATATGTGTCGGAGGTGGAGGGAACGAGGAGAAGAGGGAGACCAAATTGGAGGTGGAAAGATGGAGTGAAAAAGATTTTGTGTGATCGGGGCCTGAACATGCAGGAGGGTGAAAGGAGGGCAAGGAATAGAGTGAATTGGAGCGATGTGGTATACCGGGGTTGACGTGCTGTCAGTGGATTGAATCAAGGCATGTGAAGCGTCTGGGGTAAACCATGGAAAACTGTGTAGGTATGTATATTTGCGTGTGTGGACGTATGTATATACATGTGTATGGGGGGGGGGGGGGGGGTTGGGCCATTTCTTTCGTCTGTTTCCTTGCGCTACCTCGCAAACGCGGGAGACAGCGACAAAGTATAATAAAAAAAAATAATATATATATATATAATATATATAAAATATATATATATATATATATATATATATATATATATATATATATATATATATATATATATATATATATATATATATATATATATATATTGAATCAGGGCATGTGAAGCGTCTGGGGTAAACCATGGAAAGTTGTGTGGGGCATGGATGTGGAAAGGGAGCTGTGGTTTCGGGCATTATTGCATGACAGCTAGAGACTGAGTGTGAACGAATGGGGCCTTTGTTGTCTTTTCCTAGCGCTACCTCGCACACATGAGGGGGGAGGGGGAGGGGGATGGTATTCCATGTATGGCGAGGTGGCGATGGGAATGAATAAAGGTAGACAGTGTGAATTGTGTGCATGGGTATATATGTATGTGTCTGTGTGTGTATATATATGTGTACATTGAGATGTATAGGTATTTGTATTTGCGTGTGTGGACGTGTATGTATATACATGTGTATGGGGGTGGGTTGGGCCATTTCTTTCGTCTGTTTCCTTGCGCTACCTCGCAAACGCGGGAGACAGCGACAAAGCAAAATAAATAAATAAATATCTTTTTTTTTTTTTATACTTTGTCGCTGTCTCCCGCGTTTGCGAGGTAGCGCAAGGAAACAGACGAAAGAAATGGCCCAACCCACCCCCATACACATGTATATACATACGTCCACACACGCAAATATACATACCTACACAGCTTTCCATGGTTTACCCCAGACGCTTCACATGCCTTGATTCAATCCACTGACAGCACGTCAATCCCGGTATACCACATCGCTCCAATTCACTCTATTCCTTGCCCTCCTTTCACCCTCCTGCATGTTCAGGCCCCGATCACACAAAATCTTTTTCACTCCATCTTTCCACCTCCAATTTGGTCTCCCTCTTCTCCTCGTTCCCTCCACCTCCGACACATATATCCTCTTGGTCAATCTTTCCTCACTCATTCTCTCCATGTGCCCAAACCATTTCAAAACACCCTCTTCTGCTGTCTCAACCACGCTCTTTTTATTTTCCACACATCTCTCTTACCCTTACGTTACTTACTCGATCAAACCACCTCACACCACACATTGTCCTCAAACATCTCATTTCCAGCACATCCATCCTCCTGCGCACATCTCTATCCATAGCCCACGCCTCGCAACCATACAACATTGTTGGAACCACTATTCCTTCAAACATACCCATTTTTGCTTTCCGAGATAATGTTCTCGACTTCCACACATTTTTCAAGGCTCCCAAAATTTTCGCCCCCTCCCCCACCCTATGATCCACTTCCGCTTCCATGGTTCCATCCGCTGACAGATCCACTCCCAGATATCTAAAACACTTCACTTCCTACAGTTTTTCTCCATTCAAACTCACCTCCCAATTGACTTGACCCTCACCCCTACTGTACCTAATAACCTTGCTCTTATTCACATTTACTCTTAACTTTCTTCTTCCACACACTTTACCAAACTCAGTCACCAGCTTCTGCAGTTTCTCACATGAATCAGCCACCAGCGCTGTATCATCAGCGAACAACAACTGACTCACTTCCCAAGCTCTCTCATCCCCAACAGACTTCATACTTGCCCCTCTTTCCAGGACTCTTGCATTTACCTCCCTAACAACCCCATCCATAAACAAATCAAACAACCATGGAGACATCACACACCCCTGCCGCAAACCTACATTCACTGAGAACCAATCACTTTCCTCTCTTCCTACACGTACACATGCCTTACATCCTCGATAAAAACTTTTACTGCTTCTAACAACTTGCCTCCCACACCATATATTCTTAATACCTTCCACAGAGCATCTCTATCAACTCTATCATATGCCTTCTCCAGATCCATAAATGCTACATACAAATCCATTTGCTTTTCTAAGTATTTCTCACATACATTCTTCAAAGCAAACACCTGATCCACACAACCTCTACCACTTCTGAAACCGCACTGCTCTTCCCCAATCTGATGCTCTGTACATGCCTTCACCCTCTCAATCAATACCCTCCCATATAATTTACCAGGAATACTCAACAAACTTATACCTCTGTAGTTTGAGCACTCACTCTTATCCCCTTTGCCTTTGTACAATGGCACTATGCACGCATTCCGCCAATCCTCAGGCACCTCACCATGAGTCATACATACATTAAATAACCTTACCAACCAGTCAACAATACAGTCACCCCCTTTTTTAATAAATTCCACTGCAATACCATCCAAACCTGCTGCCTTGTCGGCTTTCATCTTCCGCAAAGCTTTTACTATCTCTTCTCTGTTTACCAAATCATTTTCCCTAACCCTCTCACTTTGCACACCACCTCGACCAAAACACCCTATATCTGCCACTCTGTCATCAGACACATTCAACAAACCTTCAAAATACTGATTCCATCTCCTTCTCACATCACCGCTACTTGTTATCACCTCCCCATTTACGCCCTTCACTGAAGTTCCCATTTGCTCCCTTGTCTTACGCACTTTATTTACCTCCTTCCAGAACATCTTTTTATTCTCCCTAAAATTTACTGATAGTCTCTCACCCCAACTCTCATTTGCCCTTTTTTTCACCTCTTGCACCTTTCTCTTGACCTCCTGTCTCTTTCTTTTATACTTCTCCCACTCAATAAATATATATATATATATATATATATATATATATATATATATATATATATATATATATATATATATATATATATATATATATATATTCAGTAAGATATTAATCATAATGGACTATCATTCACGTGTACAACATGACTGGTGACATACCGAGTAGGAAGCTCCAGCATCTACTTCAACGTGCGCAGAGATCCAGGTAGGTATTGTGGTGGTGAGCCTCTGCCACATCGTCTCACTTTGGCTCCCAGAAGCAGTGTAGTATAGCAACAGAAAGCCACACTCACTGCCTATCAACCGGTACCTGTGGGTGTTGTTACAATAGTTAGCAAAACAAGATAAAAGAAGATACAAATAATTTTTAAAATAACTTATCTATCACAATCTTTCCAACAAAGTAGAGTATATACTGCGTTCACCTCTTTCATCTATCGTCTTGTCTTATCTACCACACCAACCACTTCAAAGTGCCAAAGACTTTAGGACTCCGAGTTTGATTAGCATGTCACCATCATTACGTACTTTACTGTTACCTTTATTTGTAAGCAAGTTACCATAAAATGGCAATCACTACGTAATTTTTGTGTGTGCACGGTCAGTGCTTCTCCTAATGATCGTCTTATATTACATTATAAGATACATACTTTGGGTGTTAATAAGTTCTAAGTTCACATACTTAGAGTATTAGTAAACTGTAATCTCTCATACCCAGGGTAAAAGCAAACTGTAAGCTCACATTCCCATGATATCTGTAAACTCAAACTCAAATATCTCAAAGGGATAGAGCCAAAGTAATACCTACAGAAGAGGGAAAATGAACCAACGTTGCGGCGTAGAGCAAGATGGTCAAGTTGGGAGTCCTGCTTAGATATCGAGATTTCTTTCTTCTGAACAGTTGTTCCGTTTATACAAAGGATTGTATCCTTAATTGACAGAGTTGAGTCAACAGTGGTCCGATTCATAAACTCTCCCAGGATAACTTCCATTGACCCTTTCCCTCTTCTGTAGGTATTACTTTGGTTTTTGGTCCAGAGAGCTGGCTGCTATTGTGACCCCACCACTAACTAGACCACAAAATACTCGGAAACCTGCTGCGTTACATGATTATTGTGTGGCCATCAACAATTCGAGGGTGGGCCGCTTTAATAACTTTTTCCACCCCAATACCTCGAAACTTTGGAACTTTCTACCTTTCATATCCTTCCCAGTAACTATGACCTGGCGCTTTTTGAAAGGCAGGCTTCTCTCTTCCTCCAAAATTCAGAAATACTCCCTTGTCTTTTTTTTTCCCTTCATAATTCTCGCTATATTTCAGTTAAGGCCCGGGCTTGATATGGAATTTTTTCCTTGACTGAGGCCTTTGACGCAAATAAGAAAGCATCCTTAGGGCATTAGTAAGGTTTAAGGTCACATACCTAGGGTACCGGTAAGCTCTAAGCTCAAACATTTGAGGCATTAGTAAGCTCTAAACTCAAATTCTTAGGGTAATATTAACCTCGAAGCCCACATTCTTAGGGCATTAGTAAATTCTAACCTCACATAAATAAGGTATTAGTAAGTTCTAAGCTCTCATACATAGGGTATTAATAAGCTCGAAGCTCACATTCTTAAGAGAATTAGTAAGCTATAAGCTCATATTCTTAAGGCATTATCAATTCTTAGCTCATTTGCATAAGTAAGCTCTAAGCTCACCTACTTTGGGCATTAGCAAGCTCTATGCTCACATACCTATTGCATTAGTAACCTCCATGCTCACATACTTAGGGTATTAGTAACCCCTATGCTAAATTACTTGCTCTTTTGTCAAAGCGTTACACAAAACAATCACCGTGTCAGCTTCTTAGTCTAGCTGATGGGATTATAATAGACATTCAAGCAAATCATAATCCGAACAACAGATAATATCTCTTGATTCTTATCGTCTTGATTAGAATTAAAACATAATGGCATAAAGGAGAAACGAATTCCCCATGTCATCATCAAACAACAAGAGACAATAGATAACCAATAGATGTTTTGTGGTTGGCAGTTTACACGTTATAAACCCATAATGACCTCAATCAAATTCGGGAACTCCAGATCATTAAAGTTACATAGCATAAGCACTCTTGCAGTAGATTGACATACTTTCATAATTCTCTTTTATTTTTTTACTGTTGAGGTAAATGTCAGTTGGTCCATCATTCAAGAAGCAAGTTGGACAGAGAGGAATTAGTTAATACAGTATGATACCAAGTGCAATGATGTCATTGAGCCTATTGGTGTATTTGAAATATTCTGTTTCCCGTAATGAAGGCAAGTTATGATACCTTGAAGATCTTACGATCTGATAAAAAAAAATTAGGATAATCAATGAGAAACATCTTATGAAAATCACTTGAAATTGACGCATTGGAGTCCCAGTTGAGAGAGCTCAGGCGTGGTGACCGTAGATCTGTCGTCAGGAAAACGTCCCGTGGCGTTGACCAGAAGGTACCCCCCAGAGGGCAGCTCGGAGTCATCTACAACATGTTGGTGTTGCCAGTCAAAATCATCTGATGTGGCTTGGGTCATCGAACACAGATCTACCTCGAAATCACACCTGAAGATGTCACCAGCTACAAATTGAAAAGATAAGATATCATCTTACATTGCCACCTTTGATTACTTTAAGATATCCATACATTACACAGAGATGTAACCTTAGATAACTTAGGAATGTAAATTGTTAACATTCTAGGAAGTATCTATCTATTTCATATTTATATATCATTATACTTGATCGCTGTTTCCCGCGTCAGCGAGGAAGCGCCAAAAAACAGACGAAGAATGGCCCATCCACTCATATGACCATATATATACATACATAAACGCCCATACACGTACATATGCATACACATACATATACATATCAACAAAAAAATATTTACATACATATAGATACAAATACGCAGCATATACATATATGCACACGCACATAATGATACTTGCTTGCCTTCATTCATTCCCGGCGCCATCCTCTCCCACAGAAAACAGCATCGCCGCCCCCTGCGTGAGCGAGGTAGTGCCAGAAAAACAAAGAAAAAGAGGCCACATTCGTTCACTCTCAGTCTCTAGCTGTCATGTTTAATTCACCGAAACCACAGCTACTTATCCACCTCCAGGGCCCACAGACCTTTCCATGGCTTACCCAAAACGTTTCACATGCCCTTGTTCAGTCCAGTGACAGCACCTCAACCCCGTTATACCACATCGTTCTAATTCACTCTATTACTTGCACACCTCTCACCCTCGTGCATGTTCAGGCCCCGATCACTCAACATGATTTTTCACTCCATACATCCACCTCCAATTTGGTCTCCCACTTCTTATTCTCATCACCTCTAGCACATACATCCTCATTGTCAATGTTTCCTCGTCCATTTTTTTTCATATGTCCAAACCATTTCAGCAAACCCTCTTCTGCTCTCTCAACCACACTCCTATTTATATGTATTTGTATATATATGTGGTTTGGCCATTCTTCGTTTGTTCCTTGCGCTACCTCACGGACGCAGGAAACAGCGATTAAGTAGTGAAAGCTTTGCGGAAGATAAAAGCCGGCAAGGCGGCTAGTTTGGATGGTATTGCAGTGGAATTTATTAAAAAAGGGGGTGACAGGGTTGTTGACTGGTTGGTGAGGATATTAAATGTATGTATGGCTCGTGGTGAAGCGCCTGAGGATCGGCGGAATGCACGCATAGTGCCTTTTTACAAAGGCAAAGGGGATAAAGGTGAGTATTCAAATCACAAAGGTATAAGTTGGTTGAGTATCCCTGGGAAATTACATGGGAGGGTATTGATTGAGAAGGCGAAAGAATATACAGAGTATCAGATTGGGGAAGAGCAGTGTGGTTTCAGAAGTGGTAGAGGATGAGTGAATCAGGTGTTTGCTTTGAAGAATGTATATGAGAAATACTTGGAAAAACGAATGGATCTATATGTAGCATTTATGGATCTGGAGAAGGCATATGATAGAGTTGATAGAGATGCTCTATGGAAGGTATTAAGAGTATATGATGTGGGAGGCAAGTTGCTAGAAGCAGTGAAGAGTTTTTAGCTAGGATGTAAGGCATGTGTACGAGTAGGAAGAGAGGAAAGTGATTGGTTCTCAGTGAATGTCGGTTTCCAGCAGGGGTGTGTGATGTCTCCATGGTTGTTTAATTTGTTTAGGGGTGGGGTTGTTAGGGAAGTGAATACAAGAGTTTTAGAGAGAGGGGCAAGTATGCAGTCTGTTGTAGATGAGAGGGCTTGGGAAGTGAGTCAGTTGTTGTTCGTTGATGATACAGCGCTGGTGGCTGATTCCGGTGAGAAACTGCAGAAGCTGGTGACTGAGTTTGGTAAAGTGTGTGAAAGAAGAAAGCTGAGAGTAAATGTGAATAAGAGCAAGGTTATTAGGTACAGTAGGGTTGAGGGACAAGTCAATTGGGAGGTAAGTTTGAATGGAGAAAAGTTGAAGGAAGTAAAGCGCTTTAGATATCTGGGAGTGGATTTGGAAGTGGATGGGACCATGGATGCGGAAGCGAGTCACATGGTGGGGAGGGGACGAAGGTTCTGAGAGCGTTGAAGAATGTGGAAGGCGAGAACATTATCTCGGAAAGCAAAAATGGGTATGTTTGAAGGAATCACTGACAGCACGTCGACCCTGGTATACCACATCGTTCCAATTCACTCTATTCCTTGCACACCTTTCACCATCCTGCATGTTCAGGCCCCGATCGCTCAAAATCTTTTTCACTCCATCCTTCCACCTCCAATTTGGTCTCCCACTTTTCCTCGTTCCCTCCATCTCTGAAGCATATATCCTCTGTGTCAATCTTTCTTCACTCATTTTCTCAATGTGACCAAACCATTTCAATACACCCTCTTCTGCTCTCTCAACCACACTCTTTTTATTACTACACATCCCTCTAACCCTTTCATTACTTACTCGATCAAACCACCTCACACCACATATTGTCCTCAAACATCTTATTTCCAACACATCCACCCTCCTCCGCACAACCATATCTAGCCCACGCCTCGAAACCATATCACTTTGTTGGAACCAACAAAGTGATATGGTTTCGAGGCGTGGGCTAGATATGGTTGTGCGGAGGAGGGTGGATGTGTTGGAAATAAGATGTTTGAGGACAATATGTGGTGTGAGGTGGTTTGATCGAGTAAGTAATGAAAGGGTTAGAGGGATGTGTAGTAATAAAAAGAGTGTGGTTGAGAGAGCAGAAGAGGGTGTATTGAAATGGTTTGGTCACATTGAGAAAATGAGTGAAGAAAGATTGACACAGAGGATATATGCTTCAGAGATGGAGGGAACGAGGAAAAGTGGGAGACCAAATTGGAGGTGGAAGGATGGAGTGAAAAAGATTTTGAGCGATCGGGGCCTGAACATGCAGGATGGTGATAGGTGTGCAAGGAATAGAGTGAATTGGAACGATGTGGTATACCAGGGTCGACGTGCTGTCAGTGGATTGAACCATGGCATATATATATATATATATATATATATATATATATATATATATATATATATATATATATATATATATATATATTTTTTTTTTTTTTTTTTTTTTTCATACTATTTGCCATTTCCCGCGTGAGCGAGGTAGCGTTAAGAACAGAGAACTGGGCCTTAGAGGGAATATCCTCACCTGACCCCCTTCTCTGTTCCTTCTTTTGGAAAATTAAAAAAAAAACAAGAAAGGGGAGGATTTCCAGCCACCCGCTCCTTCCCCTTTTAGTCGCCTTCTACGACACGCAGGGAATACGTGGGAAGTATTCTTTCTCCCCTATTCATATATATATATGTATATATATATATATATATATATATATATATATATAATGAATAGACAAGGAAATACGAGTTTAAAACCTCACCGTAACGAACAAATTGTAATCACAAGAGATGGAGCCTCACGAGTATAAAAAGCTCTCCTCGTACAGTTTAAATAGGTAATTATAAATCGATAATTACACACACACACACACACACACACACACACACACACACACACACACACACACACACACACACACACACACACGCACACATACACTGCACTAAAAGGATCTTAGAGAGCTAGTAAAGATGATCCAGAGGAGGTCAACAAAGATGGTAGCAGAATTAAGAAAGCTGTGTGTGGGAATCTTTCAGCAGACAGTATCATTTTAAACCAGCAGGCTCCCCGTTACATGTTTTCTCATGTATTTCCATCTCTTTCGTAGTCTACCGTTTCTGATTTCAGTCGCAGTGATATACACAAACTCATGGGTAAAGGTATTACCTTGAATGAAGCAAAGTAATTTCTCCTTGAATTGCTTATTAACATATGCAATGATTTATCAGTTATAGTAGCTGAAAGCAGTGCCATAGATACGTTAAGGACAAACTAGGAAATTACTTCGCTTCATATCCACGACTGATATCATTCACGCTTCTCTAATGTCATGGAAAATTTATTTTTCCTCATTGAAACATCTGTGTCTCTGTGCTTGTACCATATTAACCACTGGTTTCTGCTCTCTTCCATCATTATAAACAGCCTGAAAGGTCTGTTACATAGCGAATATTTTGTATTTTGTATTTTTCTTGTACCTTCACGCAAACAGCCGATGTTCATCATTCAATTTGTCCTAAGTTGCTAAAGCATCTAATACTCTAATTCGTTCTTATTGCGTAAGACATCTTCATTTCTCATACGCAATTCGAATTTAGCTACATGTTTATATCTATGAGGCAATAAGAGTGAACCGTACACTTACATGGGGTTATTGTTGTGGGTGGTATGGCATCTGGGGGGAGGAGACTACATCCACCAGGTAGAGTAAAGAGGTCATCCAGGGCGATCCAACCATCGGCATATGATCCAGTAACTCCTTCAACAACGATCTCAAATTCTTCATCATTGGAAGAGCCGGTAATGCCAACCTAATGAAGTCAATGGACATGAAATAGTAACTCAAGGGAAATACACATTTCTTCGTCATATATTGGAAAAAGATAAAATAAAGGAAAATATATCATTATCATGTTGTGGTAATAGCGACACCAATCGATACTATGCACCATATAGGTATTACTTGTTCTGGCCTCAATTGGTTAAATAAAATGTAACCAATTTTAGTAATCTCATCTTATTATTTACCTGTCCAAAGAGCCATTGTGGGCCTTGATCTCCAGTCAGGGACCACAGGAGATTTTTTTCATTATCCGTTCGTGTGAGAACATTCAGCTGTGAACCATTATCACCACTGACAGAGAAGAAGAAAGAGAAACAATGGCCATTTACATCAGTGGCCATGCGTGAACTGACTAACTTAGTGACCATTCCACTCTGCTCACCAAAGTCCTCCACGACCATATAACCACCTGTTGAGGGAACAGTTGTCACTATGAACATGAGATTCTGGTCATAAAACTATCTGTTTATGGTTTCATTTCATCCATCAAGCGATATATTGTCATAATATGTATAATGATTAGCCTCCGAATGTCGCATAAAACCATTAGGTTAGAATAGTAAATAGTGCATTACATAATGTGATTAGTATCCTGAATCGCAATCATAAAAACTTGAGATATTAAAACACCGACTGTTCTTGAATATTACCCCTTGACTGTACAGATAACATTTATAGTGTTACGACTCAACTGTAAAATAATCGTTTCAATATTACGACCTTAACGTAAAAAAAAAAAAAAAAAATAAAATCTAAACTAAATTGTTGATGTGAATTAAGGGCAGAATCAGCGTTGTAGAAGAAACAAAGACTTACAACCTCACCAGATAACTAGCGTTCATCAAGTCTGTATAATGGCAAGTTACTTTGGAAGTCTTTTTCCTATTTTTGCTTTAGACAAACATCACTTTGACTCTGTTTAAGAGAGCAATGATAAATCAAAGAAACAAACATTCTATGCACAAACTAAGATGTATGCTGATGCTCAATACAGTGAAGCTGACACACATGAGGGACAACTGACCTGTGGAGGTGTTGGTGGTATGATCAAGCGATGGGCCGTGGCCGTGGCTCTCTAGGCCATCAGTCAACTCCCAGGACAGATCCTGATACGTCTCCACCCTCCACATGCATGTATGAGCATCTTCAAATGTGCATGATCCTGGCTGTGGAACAATGGCAAATGTATGTAGTAAAACGTTTCCCCGACCATGAAAATATCCAAACACTGTTTCTAATTTCTCTTTAACTTGCTGTTTAATTTCATAAAAGCGAATTTCTTTTATAAAAAAAAGTTAATTATCCTCCTGTCTGGAGCACCAACCTGAGGACAGGCAGTAGAGGTAAGGGAATAATCATCCACTGCCACCAGGCATGAGCCAGTCGATGGTGATGCTGATCCTACCTCACCCCGCACAACCAGACCGAAGGTTGCCTGATCTACCATGTTAGTGTAAGTCTGTTGCACCAGCGTCCACGTCAGAGCACCGTCTTTATCATTTAGATCCAAAAGTGAATTAGCTTCACCAGCAAACTCCACCTGAAAAGCGCATAATCTAGAGACTTCATTGACTAAATGCGTGTCTCATTGAGATAATATGAAGTTCTTTGATATTTCATATTACAAAAGTAATTTCAGATGACTAAAAACGAATGATTCAGATAATGAATCCAGTAAAGAGAAACGGCTTACCAAGACGCTGATATTGCCAGTGTGGACTCCACCGTAGCGCATATAGTACATCTGGAAGCAGTAGTCACCTGCTGCCATATCTATATACGGAGGCAACTGCAGAAGAGCCATTTTCTGGGCACCAGGTCCCTGCTTGGTTGAGGTCAGCTGGAGATAGTGACCAACAGGTGTTCCATATGAGTGATCAGAAGCCACACCTGGCAGTAAGAAGGATATATCGTCACACTGGTAAGAGGTGAACTAATACAAGTGTTCTAAATTACCGAAGGTTTTGATAGTCTTGATCAAACAAGTTACTCAAGACTTAATTAATCTGACTTCACTCGTAGTAATGGATACGAACTCATGGCCAAATAAAGCGAAGTACTTTTTCCTCAACATGACTGTAAATATATAAAATGATGTGCCAGTTAGAGTGGCTGACAGCAATCTATAGATACGTTTTGCCACACTTGATAGACATCTCACTGCAAGGCCGGTCTTTACATTGTTTACACCTCCCTCGTCACACTGACAGTCTCCAGGTTATTCATTGTGATGTATCTGTATGCCTTTAACGCAATGACCTGAGAGTTTCTGATGTCTTCTATTATCATAAACAGCTTGGGAAGGACCCAGTGGTTTGATAGTTTGAATTCCTTTATCTTCCTGCAGAAACATGAGGTAAAATTGCATGAACTCTTCCACTATAGATATATCGATATTGTCTCTGCTGAAAATTCGTTTATGTATTCATCTTTTATGTATAATTGATTGGTATCTTCACCCTAAGCTAAAATTTCCCAGTAAACAGCCTTCATATGAATAAAGGAAGGTGAGGGATAAACTGCTGCTGAGGATGAATGGTACTGGTCAATCTAACGATGATTTTTGTACATTTGCCTATATTTGTTTACGATTTTCTAACCTTATATCTTATGACACTAGCATACAGAATGGTGCGCATTATACCAGTAACGTTATGACGGTTTATTGTTACCAAGAATATATAAAGGATGATACTATGTAACGTATCTATGGAAACTATTACAGGATTTTTATCATTAGGTTCACAATTCACAAATAGATGTATATTTCTAACATTCCAACTCTGATGACACTTACCTCAGTACATGACTCAATCATAAACAACTTATCAAATTTTACTAATATATTTACAAAGAAGTTAACCTAATCTTGAAAACATCACGGGAATCCTGTAGATATTAATAAGATTGACATTGAAATTTCTCGGACAACGCAAACTGAGATACCTTTCAGGATTCATGATCATATCCTTATTTTTCCTTATGGTTTTCAAGACGTCATGGATGATATGTCAACTGCACATTATGCTTCAAGTTGCACATGGCAACATGCTTCTCCCCGAAATAGAATTCTACCCACATATTCGATCCAGATTCTATCCAAGGATTCTCCGAGTCTCGCACATTGCTGCTAATGCAGTACTTACCTCCTTGTGTGCCATTAACCCAGTCCCAGTTTGCACTGTCGTCCTCGTCCACCTGTCTCCAGCCACAGAGGTCCAACTCCTCAAAATCACACTGACGACCTGTCCTCATGTCGACCTGTGGCGGGGAGTTGTTAAAACTCAGTTGATTGATGTAAGCAATCAAGACTTAACTGAAAACTTTATCAATATTTACAAGATCTTTGGTTGAGGAGTAATGGTAAAACTAGTTATTTGCATATCGAAGAAAATTCAAGAAAGTGCAGGCAGGGGTGAACGACTCCCAACCATCCAAGCAAATCACACTTCGGCTACCTTGTATCAACAAGAACAGGAGAGGACAGTCAATGATAGCTTACAAAAGTGCTGAACGGAATTACATTTTCTTGTCAAGCTAAAATCCATCTTTTTTCTTTTACCAGACAACCCAGTCGTAGGCCACATAGGCCTCCTGTTGTCTGTCTTTCTCATGTAAACTCGTCAAGATAGGACAGGAAACCATAGCTGCGACGGAAAATTTGAAAAACAAAGGAATATGAAAACGGCAAGAAAGTGACAAACTGTAACCAGAATGAAACCTTTTCAGTCACATTGTCTTCTTTACAATACATTCAAAGAGCAATAGCTACTTTCACTTTCCGAGCTCTAATCGTCTTAGTCATCTTTAGAAAGACACATACAGATGATATAAGCATCTCAAAACTGGACATTCTTAGAAGGTATATAAAAAAGATGAAATTTAATTTCAGAACTGTTCTCACATATAATATACTTGAACAGATAATTTCCTCTGGATTTACTAACATCGACATTGTCACAAGTAATGTTGTAGTAGAGCAAGTCATCGAGGGTGACGAAGGTGTACTCGTGATCTGGCATAAGGGATGCCTCCAGGATGATGACCCAGCTAGAGGCGCCGACGTTCATGTCCACTTTGGCTGACCTCCACTTGTTGCCCTGACTGCCTGACCGAGTCCAACTGTCACTTGTATTAACTCTTACCTGTGAACGAGGAAGGTACATTAGAAAACTACCTGACAACTAATCTTAATGGACCATAATATTATGGTATACTATGGTCAAGAGAAAGGTCCAAGGGGCGAAAACGAGGGCAAATGAGAGTTGGGGTGAGAGAGTATCATTAAATTTTAGGGAGAATAAAAGGATATTTTGGAAGGAGGTAAATAAAGTGCGTAAGACAAGGGAACAAATGGGAACTTCAGTGAGGGGGGCTAATGGGGAGGTGATAACAAGTAGTGGTGATGTGAGAAGGAGATGGAGCGAGTATTTTGAAGGTTTGTTGAATGTGTTTGATGATAGAGTGGCAGATATAGGGTGTTTTGGTCGAGATGGTGTGCAAAGTGAGAGAGTTCCGGAGAATGATTTGGTAAACAGAGAAGAGGTAGTAAAAGCTTTGCAGAAGATGAAAGCCGGCAAGGCAGCAGGTTTGGATGGTACTACAGTGGAATTCATTAAAAAAAGGGGGTGACTGTATTGTTGACTGGTTGGTGAGGTTATTTAATGTATGTATGACTCATGGTGAGGTGCCTGAGGATTGGCGGAATGCTTGCATAGTGCCATTGTACAAAGGCAAAGGGGATAAAAGTGAGTGCTCAAATTACAGAGGTATAAGTTTCTTGAGTATTCCTGGTAAATTATATGGGAGGGTATTGATCGAGAGGGTGAAGGCATGTACAGAGCATCAGATTGGGGAAGAGCAGTGTGGATTCAGAAGTGGTAGAGGATGTGTGGATTAGGTGTTTGCTTTGAAGAATGTATGTGAGAAATACTTAGAAAAGCAAATGGATTTGTATGTAGCATTTATGGATCTGGAGAAGGCATATGATAGAGTTGATAGAGATGCTCTGTGGAAGGTATCAAGAATATATGGTGTGGGAGGCAAGCTGTTAGAAGCAGTGAAAAGTTTTTATCGAGGATAAAAGGCATGTGTACGAGTAGGAAGAGAGGAAAGTGATTGGTTCTCAGTGAATGTTGGTCTGCGGCAGGGGTGTGTTATATCTCCATTGTTGTTTAATTTGTTTATGGGTGGGTTTGTTAGGGAGGTGAATGCAAGAGTCTTGGAAAAAGGGGCAAGTATGCAGTCTGTTGTGGATGACAGAGCTTGGGAAGCGAGTCAGTTGTTCTTCGCTGATGATACAACGCTGGTGGCTGATTCGTGTGAGAAACTGCAGAAGCTGGTGACTGGGTTTGGTAAAGTGTGTTAAAGAAGAAAGATGAGAGTAAATGTGAATAACAGTAAGGTTATTAGGTACAGTAGGGTTGAGGGACAAGTCAATTGGGAGGTAAGTTTGAATGGAGAAAAACTGGAGGAAGTGAAGTGTTTTAGATATCTGGGAATGGATCTGGCAGCGGATGGAACCATGGAAGCGGAAGTGAATCTTAGGGTGGGGGAGAGGGCAAAAGTTCTGAGAGCGTTGAAGAATGTGTGGAAGTCGAGAATATTATCTCGGAAAGCAAAAATGGGTATGTTTGAAGGTTGATTCCAACAATGTTATATGGTTGCGAGGCGTGGGCTATAGATAGAGTTGTGCGGAGGAGGGTGGATGTGCTGGAAATGAGATGTTTGAGGACAATATGTGGTGTGAGGTGGTTTGACCGAGTAAGTAATAATAGGGTAAGAGAGAAGTGTGGTAATAAGAAGAGTGTGGTTGAGAGAGCAGAAGAGGGTGTTCTGAAATGGTTTGGTCACATGGAGAGAATGAGTTAGGGAAGATTGACTAAGAGGATATATGTGTCAGAGGTGGAGGGAACGAGGAGAAGTGGGAGACTAAATTGAAGGTGGAAAGATGGTGTGAATAAGATTTTGAGTGATCGGGGCCTGAACATGCAGGAGGGTAAAAGACGTGCAAGGAATAGAGTGAATAGGAACGATGTGGTATACCGGGGTCGACTTGCTGTCAATGGATTGAACCAGGGCATGTGAAGCGTCTGGGGTAAACCATGGAAAGTTCTGTGGGGCCTGGATGTGGAAAGGGAGCTGTGGTTTCGGTGCATTATACATGACAGCTAGAGACTGAGTGTGAACGAGTGTGGCCTTTGTTGTCTTTTCCTAGCGCTACCTCATGCACATGCGGGGGGAGGGTTTGTTATTTCATGTGTGGCGGGGTGTCAGGCAGTATGAATTATGTACATGTGTATATATGTATATGTCTGTGTGTGTGTATATATTTATACGTTGAGATGTATAGGTATGTATATTTGCGTGTGTGGACGTGTATGTATATACATGTGTATGTGGGTGGGTTGGGCCATTCTTTCGTCTGTTTCCTTGCGCTACCTCGCTAACGCGGGAGACAGCGACAAAGTAAATAAATAATAGAATAAATAAATCCTACTTACTACTCTCCCCACACGTAATATGTATAGTGAACATATTCTTAATTTGTTTAGGCAACGATGAAAAATCATACGAATTCTAAAGAAAGTCTTGGAAAGAAAAATCAGGTACCCGTACTGTACTTGTATATGAAACTGAATTCCACATAAAGTCGACTTGAGTAAGACCGTGTGGCTGGCGACAAGTGTCAGAATCACTGTAAAGGTTATATTACACTGCAATACTGACGTGAAATTCAGTAACTCAACATGTCTACGCTAAACATTTCAAGACAACACAATAACGGCACATGATCCACAAACTGTACTACATTATACTGCCAAGAAACCTAAACTCGAGCAAAGTGTTTACGTAAGTATTTTTTCCTTTTGTGTTTTATCTTATCATTATCTTGTGTGTCTCCCAATATCCTGTCTAAAGCAATGCATTCTCATTATCGAAATTTCTGATTTTTATGTT
Organism: Panulirus ornatus; assembly: GCF_036320965.1. NCBI lineage: Eukaryota > Metazoa > Arthropoda > Malacostraca > Decapoda > Palinuridae > Panulirus > Panulirus ornatus. The sequence goes on from NC_092232.1 coordinate 2,898,433, forward strand.
ATAAACAAAAACATCATTCAATGAAATGTCTGGCGAGTTCTACATTGTGGCTTAGTTGCTGCATACACTGAGTAAATAGCTTCCTTGTGCTAGAAAAAAGGAAGAAGATGGAGGAGGGAGGAGGGCTTGTGTAGTATACGCAAGAGTGGTAGAGCGAGGGAGGAGGGAGGCAAACACAGAGTATGGGAAACACCACCTTGATAATGTTTAGCTTGGAAATTTGAAATAACCTGCCAAATGTTGCTGCGGTGCGAATGTTGTCAGTGAAAATTAGAAAAATAATTCTGTTATTACTCACCCTGAAATGCTTCCATGGGCGCTTAAGATCACCCAGTCCACTGTTAGAAATATTCCAATTCATTCTTATGCAGTATTTGGCATTTAGATGCACAGCGTGATCTGCTGGGGAAGTCTTATTATACCCTGTTCACTCAGATCTGATAGCTGGGTTGGCACAAAGCTTAGCTGGTACTGGCGGACACAAACAGGCGAAGGGCGCGTGCGTGGAGTAGGGAGTCACTTTGGTTACCAGACAACAATGACTGGCCGCCGCGAGAACATAACAGCCAGAGGGTGGCGAGCCGTCTGCAGTCAGGCTGCTGTAATAGCCTAGCCAACTTTATATTGCCATAAATTGATTTACTTATAGTTAGGCAGATCAAAGAACTGCATTGATTAAGATAAATCTACAATATCTCTTGACATTTTATGATTATCAGACGTAATTACTGCTGGTTAAGGCTTGAAAACCTGACAACTGTTATAACACTTCTCTGGCTTCTGCCAGCTCTGTAAAATTTACCTGTTCACGACACCTGTCAAGTCTATTACATCATACCATGATAAAAGGCTTTCATACTATCATTACATTACAGTAAGAAAGTGTGAAATAAATCATTACAAACCTTTAAATAATGGGGAGTAAGTTGCAGTATCAGCAGAGTTTGGCACGCGCCGCTCTAGTTTCCCGCCATTTCTTCATTTTCATATATTTCAGCCAAAAATGAAGCGAAATAAAGAGGTGAAAAACATTTCAAGAACAGTAATTGGCTGATTTTGTATCTACCGAAATATAGTGACCAGTGCAAAATGCATCCTGGCTAATAAATAAGAAAATATTAAACTGACGATCTGAAAGCGCATGAAATGCGCTGTGCCAGATGTTAGCCCTTTGAACTTCTAATGTCGAATTTGCCTGTTTTTCTTTGAGTCATGTAAAATAAAGCCAGAGACAAAAGAGTTACAAAATATTACGTGAGCTGGCAAATAATAATCATATACAGAATACTGAAAATTGGCACTAACCAATATATACAATTGGTATCATTGCCTTATAAGACAAAACACGTAACCTTGTTGATTGAAAACACCTACATGCCCGCAGTTACTTCAAACGTCACTCATCGTTTTATAAAACATTATAGTCAACTTAAATTTTCATTGATAAGGGTAAACTTTTATGCTATTTTTGACCTCTTTAGCCTCAGAAATCATTCCATATTTAAACTGACTGCTTACATTGCAAGCAATTTACAATCATGATTTAGTATGTAGGTTTACCATGTGCTGAGTATTTCATTAACCAATCAGCACCCATAATTCAAACGCTTATAGGTTCCAGCTATCAGATCTGAGTGAACAGGTTATGGCACTATGTTCAATTTCACTGAGTGAAAGTTTAATGTAATCCTCTCAAACTTGATTCTACCAGTGAATACACACACACTTCTTCCCCGAATGTTCTTCCTCAGAATATTGTTATCATCTAGCTTGGTGATGATGCATGTGTTGTACTTAAATATCCCTCCGTTAAACAGAAACCAAACTTTTTAAAGGCTGATACAAATGATGGTTCTCACCGTGAGCTGGGACTTAACTCCCCTCAGGAAGTACCAAAATACAAAACATTTGACAGGTTGATTCTTCATGTCGGGGCTCTGAAGAGTTGAGAATTTCGTGATGTCTATACTGTCTGGGCTGCGTGACACGGAAGCGTAGTGACCCAAACCTGTGGTGTGGTCACTTACTGGACCGATGCCCTCTATGCCTAGAGCACCCTGTTGAGAACAAGAAGGGCATATATATATATATATATATATATATATATATATATATATATATATATATATATATATATATATATATATATTTATATATATATATATATATATATATATATATTTATATATATATATATTATATATGTATATATATATATTTTTTTTTATATCATATTTATATAATATCCCTGGCGATAGGAGAGAAAGAAGACTTCCCACGCATTCCCGGCGTGTCGTAGAAAACGACTAAAGGGGACGGAAGCGGGGGCTAGAAACCCTTCCCTCCTTGTATTTTGACTTTCTAAAAGGGGAAACAGAAGAGGGAATTATGCGGGGAGTGCTCATCCTACTCGAAAACCCAGACTGGGGTGTCTAAATGTGTGTGGATGTAACCAAGATGAGAAAAAAGGAGAGGTAGGTAGTATATTTGAGGAAAGAAACCTGGATGTTTTGCCTCTGAGTTAAACGAAGCTCAAGGGTAAAGGGGAAGAGTGGATTGAGAATGTCTAGGGAGTAAAGTCAGGGGTTGGTGAAAGACAAGGGCAAAGGAAGGAGTAGCACTACTCCCGAAACAGGAGTTGTGGGAGTATGTGATAGAGTGTAAGAAAGTAAACCCTATATTGATTTGGGTAAAACTGAAAGTGGATGGAGAGAGATGGGTGATTATTGGTGCCTATGCACCTGGTCATGAGAAGATAGATCATGAGAGGCAAGTGCTTTGGAAGCAGCTGAGTAAGTGTGTTAGCAGCTTTGATGCACGAGACCGGATTATAGTGATGGGTGATTTGGATGCAAAGGTGAGTGATATAAACAGTTGAGGGTATAATTGTTGTACATGGGGTGCTTAATGTTGTAAATGGAAATGGTGAAGAGCTTGTAGATTCATGTGCTGAAAAAGGACTGGAGATTGGGAATATCTGTTTTAAAAAGAGAGATATACATAAGTATACGTATGGAAGCAAGAGAGATGGCCAGAAAGCGTCATTGGATTATGTGTTAATTGATAGGCGCGTGAAAAAAAGACTTTTGGGTGTTAATACGCTGAGAGGGGCAACTGGAGGGATGTCTTATCACTATCTTGTGGAGGCGTAGGTGAAGATATGTAGAGGTTTTCAGAAAAGAAGAGGGAATGTTGGGGTAAAGAGAGTGGTGAGAGTAAGTGAGCTTGGAGAAGAGACTTGTATTAGGAAGTACCAGGAGAGATTGAATGCAGAATGGAAAAAGGTGAAACAAATGACGTAAGGGGAGTTGGGAAGGGATTGGGTGTATTTAGAGAAGCAGTGATTGCTTGAGCAAAAGATGCCTGTGGCGAGAGAAAGGTGGGAGGTGGGCAGATAAGAAAGGGTAGTGAGTGGTGGGATGAACAAGTAAGAGTGTCAGTGAAAGAGAAGAGAGAGGCATTTGGACAATTTTTGCAGGGAAATGGTGCAAATGACTGAGAGATGTATGAAAGAAAGAGGCAGGAGGTCAAGAGAAAAGTGCAATAGGTAAAAAAGAGGGCAAATGAGAGTTGAGGTGAGAGAGTATCAATAGATTTTAGGGAAAATAAAAAGATGTTTTGGAAGAAGGTAAATAAAGTGCATAAGACAAGAGAACAAATGGGAACATCGGTGAAGGGGGCAAATGGGGAGGTAATAACAAGTAATAGTGAAGTGAGAGGGAGACGGAGTGAGTATTTTGAAGGTTTGTTGAATGTGTTTGTTGATAGAGTGGCAGATATTGGGCGTTTTGGTCGAGGTGGTGTGCGAAGTGAGAGGGTCAGGGAGAATGATTTGGTAAACAGAGAAGAGATGGTGAAAGTTTTGCGGAAGATGAAAGCTGGCATGGCGGCGGGTTTGGATGTCACTGCAGTGTAATTTATTAAAAAAGGGGGTGACTGTGTTGTTGAGTGGTTGATGAGAACATTCAGTGTATGTATGGTTCATGGTGAAGTGCCTGAGGATTGGCGGAATGCATGCATAGTGCCATTGTACAAAGGCAAAGAGGATAAAGGTGAGTGTTCAAATTACAGAGGTATAAGTTTGTTGAGTATTCCTGGGAAATTATATGGGAGGGTATTGATTGAGAGGGTGAAGGTATGTACAGAGCATCAGATTGGGGAAGAGCAATGTGGCTTCAGAAGTGGTAAGAGATGAGTGGATCAGGTGTTTGCTTTGAAGAATGTATGTGAGAAATACTTAGTAAAACAAATGGATTTGTATGTAGCATTCATGAATCTGGAGAAGGCATATGATAGAGTTGATAGAGATGTTCTGTGGAAGTTATCAAGAATATATGGTGTGGGAGGCAAGTTGTTAGAAGCAGTGAAAAGTTTTTATCGAGGATGTAAGGCATGTGTACGTGTAGGAAGAGAGGAAAATGATTGGTTCTCCGTGAATGTTGGTTTGCGGCAGAGGTGTGTGATGTCTCCATGGTTGTTTAATTTGTTTATGGATGGGGTTGTTAGGGAGGTAAATGCAAGAGTTTTGGAAACAGGGGTGAGTATGCAGTCTGTTGAGAACGAGAGAGCTTGGGAAGTGAGTCAGTTGTTGTTCGCTGATGATACAGCGCTGATGGCTGATTCGTGTGAGAAACTGCAGAAGCTTGTGACCGAGTTTGGTAAAGTGTGTGAAAGAAGAAAGATGAGTGTAAATATGAATAAGAGCAAGGTTATTAGGTACAGTAGGGTTGAGGGTCAAGTCAATTGGGAGGTAAGTTTAAATGGAGAAAAACTGGAGGAAGTGAAGTGGTTTAGATTTCTGGGAGTAGATTTGGCAGCGGATGGAACCATGGAAGCGGAAGTGAATCATAGGGTGGGGAAGGGGGCGAAATCTCTGAAAGCGTTGAAGAATGTGTGGAAGTCGAGAACATTATATCGGAAAGCAAAAATGGGTATGTTTGAAGGAATAGTGGTTCCAACAATGTTATATGGTTGCGAGGCGTGGGCTATAGATAGAGTTATGCGGAGGAGGGTGGATGTACTGGAAATGAGATGTTTGAGGACAATATGTGGTGTGAGGTGGCAATAATAGGGTAAGAGAAATGTGTGGTAATAAAAAGAGTGTGGTTGAGAGAGCAGAAGAGGTTGTTTTGAAATGGTTTGGTCACATGGAGAGAATGAATGAGGAAAGATTGACAAAGAGGATATATGTGTCAGAGGTAGAGGGAACGAGGAGAAGTGGGAGACCAAATAGGAGGTGGAAAGATGGAGTGAAAAAGATTTTGAGTGATTGGGCCTGAACAGGAGGAGGGTGAAAGGCGTGCAAGGAATAGAGTGAATTGGAACGATGTGGTATACCGGGGTCGACGTGCTGTCAATGGATTGAACCAGGGCATGTGAAGTGCCTGGGGTAAACCATGGAAAGTTTTGTGGGGCCTGGATGTAGAAAGGGAGCTGTGGTTTCGATGCATTATACATGACAGCAAGAGACTGAGCGTGAACGAATGTGGCCTTTGTTGTCTTTTCCTGGCGCTACCTCGCGCACATGCGGGGTGAGGGGTTTGTTATTTCATGTGTGGCTGGGTGGCGATAGGAATGAATAAAGGCAGACAGTATGAATTATGTACCTGTGTATATATGTATATGTCTGTGTGTGTATATATATGTATACGTTGAGATGAATAGGTATTTATATTTGCATGTGCGGACGTGTATGTATATACATGTGTATGTGGGTGGATTGGGCATTCTTTCGTCTGTTTCCTTGCGCTACCTCGCTAACGCGGGAGACAGCGACAAAGTAAAATAAATAAATAAATAGATAAATAAATAAATAATTCTTAATGCTCTTCATTTCACTAAGTCAGAAGATGTAGGTTCTCTTCTTCAAACACGCAGACCATCTCTCTCTTCTTATCATATTAACATCAGACACCCCATCCTAAGCCTTTGAGAAGAATGAGCACTCCTCGCTTACTTCCTCCATCTGTCCCAGCTTTCGAAAACAGAGAGACAATACAAGTTATTTGAGAGCTTTTGTACTGTAAAATGGAACCATTTGCAACTGGCTTTTATGAAACAACATTGAAATGTGTATGGAACAACTTTGAAATGTATATAAACAACACAGCATGTTACTTTTAGCATATGGTCTCTAGATTTTATAAAGACATGACTGAACGGCTGAAAACGCCTAAGCAATTCTTTTCAGACTCCAGGATTCACCGCCTATATTTCCAACCCTCAGACAAACCCAGAACAATTTGCAAACTCAGGGGTGATGCTCACTGCATTACTGATCTCACCTTCACAATTAGCCACTTGAATTCATCGTTAGGTGTAATATCCTGCCAGCCACAGAATGGGTCGTCTCGGTTTTCAAAGTCACAGAAGAAGTTATAGCCCGGAGTCTGTGTAGGAAGAGAGGTGGTGGTGGTAGGCATTGGCGTGCCCACGTCTGCCTCAGACGGTTCAAAGGTACAGCTCTCTGCAAGTCTGAGTTCAGTGCCGTCTACAGCGATGGTGCCATTTTTAGTTTTATCATCATTGACTGTGAAACCTTCAATAATGATCTGAAAAAAAGCATAAGGAAAGACGTCAACAAACATAAAGAAATAAATGATGTATCTTATGAAGGTGAACTGTGGAAGATTCATTATGGCCTTAAAGATAATTTGATTTTTTTGGGGGGTATGGATATGGTTGCAGCTGAGAAACACAGTACTTTCAATTGACAAATGAAGTTTACCTATTGTTTTATACAACAATATAGTCTTTTTAATATGAAAACATCTAGACTGGCACGTACGTAACCGGTATCAAGTGAATCTGGTATCATTATATCACCGGTACAAAAATAGTTATAGAAACCTACATGTTTATCATTTGTGACAAAAAGGCCGGAAAATGCATGTATCAGAACCATTATAACACCTTGAGCTATTCACTTATAGCCACCAGAATAACATACGCGTTTCTTTTTTTTATGTAAGACATCATATTCAATGTTTCCATGATATTACTGTGAGAGGAGGTGCTGTACACAAAATAGGTGTTTCAGTTTTTAACGGAGTCGGAAAAATGAACAGGTGCAACACATTATGCTTTATGCGAAAATTTATTTATGGTCACCATGATATGTAAAGCACCTCTCTGCATTGGCGAGAACAGATCTGCTCGGCTCTAATTTTGTCCTCAGAGTCGCGAGAAGCGGCGCTTCTGCAGACTATGTATACCCGCAGTCAGGACGAACACGGGGCACACTCAGGGACGGACAAGTAGACAGGTAATATTCCCTCCATCTGCCTGGCAGTAGGTACACAAAGCATGCTCCAATATCAGCATTAAGAGAACGTTAGTCCCTCAGATTTTCTCTTCTCTGTGGCTCAGCTAAACACATACCAGAGACGAGGTGTCGGTTGGGTAGACTGGCATCCTGCCGTACTTCCACTGTGAGGTGCTGGTCTGTGGGCCTGAGAGTTGCCACAGCGTCAATTGGTTACCGTCAAAGTCTTCATGATTAATCTGAAGGGTAACAGCGTTTGAGCCCCCCATGTTGTACCTGAGGAGAGGGATATTGTGATAAAATCTGTATCGTGACTGAAACAGCACATGATGAACATACATGTAACAAACCAAGATCCGAGGGTTACAGGAGTGATTACATGAGTGTAGACGGAAGCAAATGGAGCAGCCATTATCTCTCTTGAACATGGTAAGAGCAAAATTAATCTTACACTAGATCTACAGGTTTTCCTCTCTTCTTCTTGAGCTGAAATGAAAGAAACTTGTGAGTACCGTAAAGAAGATCATGGGATTTCAGGCAAGAGATCAGGCATATCGGGTTTGGAAAAATCTCTCGTTCTTCTGCCTCCCATTCAACTTTTATCACTGCCCATAATCGTTGCAGGCACGTCATCTGTGAGGCGAAACGTTTCTTTATCCAAAGGAAGTGTGATAACCTCTCCTCGTCATCTAATGACAAGTCTTTCTGTTCTTTAGCTAAGGGCATCTCAAACAACTTCTGTCGCTCTACATTTTCTTCACTTTTCCGTTCTGACGATATTATAGCTGTCTCTCCCTTTGACAAAGTAATCCTCTTTGGTTTCTGTTTCTCCTCTGACTCCACCTTGGATGACTCTAACATTCCTTCACCCTCTAATGCACCTCTCATCAATCCTCTGTCCTTTCCCGTAATCTCTTTTCGGAATGTCCGAAAAGTGCTTCTTTCTCTGGACACAAGAAAGGTTCATGATCCTGATGGTATCCATCCCCGTGTACTGAAAGAGTGTGCCTCTGAACGTGCACCTGTGCTCGCTCGTCTGTCCCGTTTCTGTTTAAAAACCAAAACTTTTCCTTCCCTTTGGAAGCATGCGTTGATACAACTCATCCCTAAGAAGAGTGACCGTTCTGACCCCTCTAACTATCGTTCTATTGCTTTGACAACTGCCATTTCCAGTCTTTGGATCCCTCCTAAACTCCCAAATCCTTCAACTCCTCGAAAATTATAGTCCTCTCACTGATCATCAGTATGGTTTCCGGAAGGGGAAATCCGCTGATGATATTCTTTCCTATCTTACTAATGTCTGGTTATCCCTGAGAGATTTTGGTGAGTCATGCGTAGTTGCCTTTGACATCTAAGGCTTTTGACAGGGTGTGGCATCGGGGTTTCATCTCTACTCTCCCCCGTTTTGGCTTACCTCCCTCACTTTGCTCCTTCATTTCTAGCTTCCTCTCTGGCCGATCTATCTCTGTGGATGTTGTTGGATCAGCCTCCCTTCTTTTCTCCATCAACAGCGATGTCCCTCAAGGTTCTGTCCAGACCCCTACACTTTTTCTCTTTTCTTCTTCAACGATTTTCTCTCCACAAATAATCGAATGCACTTACACGCTAACGACTCAACACTGCATTCATCCATATCCTTCAATTCTGCTCC